>NW_024429194.1:75005547-75310547 GCF_017639785.1 Mesocricetus auratus | reverse complement strand
TCCTTCAGTGTATTCATTTGCTCAGATGCTCGAATCCAATTTTAGTTACTCTTGTAATTTTGCTGTTAATTCTCTGTTGAACATGCATTTTAAAAATGTACTTTTCCAGCATCTTCAGGTTATCATTTCTGAAGTATCCTGTCCTATATGAATTTCAATAAATAAATACAAGTAGTTTCTACTGTTTGTCTAACAAGGAGCCCTAGGAGTATTGAGTAAAATTCCCTCCTTCATACCCCTTTGCTGATAGATGTTGGTCCTTGCTATTCTCTTGTTGAGCATAGACAATTTTACAGTCACTAATGTCAGTATCACATTGAAGTCATAATGAAGTGAGGCAAAGTAAAATCATTCTGTACAAATTTTTTATACATAGACACATACCAGGCTTTCTCTTTTTGGATCTCCAATAAGCTCCAAAATCATGACATGGAGAATTCCTGTTAGTTATGAATACCCAACCTAGCTTAGGCTTATTTCTGGCTAGTTCTTTGACAGGCCAGCTCTGCCTGTCTTTTCTCTGCCTAGCTTATTGGCCATTCAGCTCTTTATTAGATCATTCAGGTGCCTTAAGCAGGCAAGGTGAAACAGCAACACATCTTTTCATAGTTAGATAAGTATAGCATAAACAAATACAGCACTTCTTCATGTGGTTAAAGTAATATTCCACAATACAGACATAAACAAGGTCTCAGAATGACCCACAAAACGAATATAGTTTCTTCTGTGCACAGACAATAGATTATCACTTCCTTATTAATTCCTACTTGTGCTTCCTTCTAATTTGTTCTCCCTAGAGATAAGATTTATTGACATTGGTCTATTGTCTGACTTTCTTTTGGGACTGATAGCTCACAAATGATGACATGGAGACTTCTTATTAATTATGAAAGCTTGTCCTTTAGCTTAGGCTTGTCTCCAACTATCTCTTATAAGTTAAATTAACCTGGTTCTATTAATATATGTTCTGTCATGTGGCTTTTTTACCTGTCTCAATTCTGCATGTCCTACTTAGTCTGTGTCTTCCTGGCATTTCTACATGCCTGGATTCATCTCATCCTCTTTTCTCTGTCTGGAAATTATGCTTATCCTCTACTGTCTAGCTATTGGCCATTCAGCTCTTTATTAAAACAATCCGACGCACCTTGGCAAAGACACATCTTCACAGTGTACAATAAGATTATCCCACAACATTGGACCTAATGGCACAAACCTTTAATTCCAGGACTTGGGAGGCTAAGACAGGAAAATAATGAGCTTGAGGCTAGCTCAGGCTAAATAGATAGTTTCAATATAGTCTAGACTACTAAGCAAGATTCTATTTTAAAAATTGTAAGATATACCAAACAAAATATTTTGATATGTACTGCCATAGTTACATAGGCTCTATTTTTTACTAGTATCTAATCTGGAATGAAATCCTCCTTAAGTGACCCAACCAAAACTGGTTTCTGTCGCAGTTTTTCATTGTCTCCTCTTGAGCTAGCTGTTCATTGATTTCTTCCTCAGAATATGTGCCATTTGCTTAAAGGAGAGCTATTTTAAAATTAATTTTGTATCCAAGTACTTTGCTGAAAGTGTTTATAAGCTGTATGAGTTTCCTGATAGAATTTTTGGGGTATTTTATGTATACTATCCTATATTGTACAAATAACAATGCTTTGACTTCTTCCTTGCCAATTTTTATCCCCTTGTTTTCCTTTAGTTGTCTTATTGCTGAAGCTAAAATATGAAGTACTGTATCAAATAGATATGGAGAGAGTAGATAACCTTGTCTGTTCTTGATTGTAGTGAAATTTCTGTGAGTTTCTTTCCATTTAATTTGATGTTGACAGAAAAGAAATTTTTAATAATATAAAAAATAAAAGAAAATAAATCCAAAAGAGTAATTTGATGTTGGCTGTCAGCTCACTGTAAATTGCCTTTATTATGATGAGTTATTACCCTTCTATCCCTGAACTGTCCAGTACTTTTCTCATGAAGTGGTGATGGATTTTGTCAAAGGTCTTTTCTGTATCTAAGGAGATGATCATGTTGTTTTTGTCTTTCAGCTTTTTATGGTGGATTATATTTACCGATTTTTCTGTATTGAACCATCTATGCATCTCTAGGATAAAGCCTACTTTATCATGGTGGATGATCTTTTTGATGTGTTCTGGGATTCAATTTATAAGTATTTTATTGAGTATTTTTGCATCTATGTTCATAAGGGAAAGATGACCTGTAATTCTCTTTCTTTGTTGGGCCTTTGGGTATCCAGGTGACTCTGTATGTATTTTTAAACCATTCACAATGTTCTAGGCCTTGGGGATAGTGTTGATAATATTGGTAGTAAGCTTTGTGATTTTAATTCTGTTTCAACAAAACTACACACCTGCCTAAAACAAACAAATTGGATGAACTTTAAAAATACTCAAATTAATAGTGCTGTTTTAAGTTTCCTTCACTAAGACAAAATAACGATGGTGTTTAGCTGTAAGAAGGAAGGGTCTATTTCAGGTTTCAAAGTTCTTGGCACATGGATCCTAGCCTCTCCTTGAAGTTGAGGCTATAGTAAGACAGTTTAACATGGCCATGAGTATGTGGAACAGAAAAATGCTTTACTCTTGACTGTTCAAGAAAACCATTTTATACTGAGAACTGGCAGAAAGTCCAGCACATATGTACAAAATGTCTCTTAGGTAACATATAAGGGGGTGTGATGCAGATGTTTGCTTTCCAGTGTGTAAAGTTAGGGAATAACTTTTGTCACTTTTGGTTCTAAGCCATGAAGACCACTTATGTGACTGAACAGTGATTGATAGCTTATTCAAGGCTATACTTCATACCTCTTATTTTTAAACATTCCAGGTCCTGACATAGCCTCTTGACATCCCTTTTACGATTTGGTAGTAAGTGCTTCATCTATAGGTTGAGTTGTCTACAGGTCAAATGTACATTTCTATTTCTAAATGACAAACATTTTCTGCAATAGAAATTAAAATTTACAACCATTTACATCACATTAAACTTTAAAGTCATAGAATTTTGGCTATTCCTTGTGATAAAGCTAGATGGAGGTAGATTGAATAATATCAAATACATTAATAAGATATGTATATGTGAATGTATGTAATAATATATGTAATAATTCTAAGTTCAATTGTTATTACTTTAGTCATCTTGGCTTGAGTGAAGAGTCCCTAAAGCATTCTGTCTTTTAGCAAGTGTGCATTAGCCAATACAGATAATCAAAACCATATGCCCAGCAGTGGATATACTTGGCACATGGAGAGAGCTTCACCTATAGAAATTAGCCTTAGAGAAAATTCTGACTAGTTCAGCAAATGAAACAAAACTGGTCAAACATGCTGCTTTTGTAAGTGGATGGATGGTTTCTTTTCTTTTCAGGCACACTGGTCAGCAATCCCAATGAAAGTTAAGTCTTATTTATAACAGAATGAGAGACATTGAAGCAGCCTGAAAGGCCAAGCCACCAAAGGACCCAGGTGAAGAGCCCAGTGTGAACAGTAAGGATGCCTTCAGGGTGTTCATCTGAGTTAAACTATGCTGTACCTGTGGTGATGTAAGCTTTGCATATGACAAGAAACAGAGCCATAGTATCCAGTCTTTCTATCTACTTATATTATGCATTTCACTTCATAATAAAATTATATTTCTTATGACTTACAGTGATGAATGCTTTAGATGCTTAGGTGAATGCATTTGAAGTATTAATTTGCTGTTTGTGAGATTTACCATATATTCAAAGGCTGGCAGGATCCCCTTGAATAGAAATTAAAATTATCTTCTTCTATAAATCATAAAGCTTATCCTGAATCTTTTAAAGACAGCTTAGCATAGAGGAAATTAAACATGGATAAATGTCCTAGTGGCTAAATTCATTATATACAGAAGTTGTCATCAGGAGTAAATACTTAGATTTCCACCCAGTATAAAAGTGAGAGAATGACTCATACCTCTTTCCAGCACACATTAAATTAAGATCATTTCCTAATTGGTGCTTGACCATTTAAGATCAATTACATAGAACCTGGGCCATGCATACCACACTGTTGTCTCAGTTATCTGTGATCAAATTGTGAAATTACCAGTGTTTTACACAGGTCTTTGAAAAGAACCAGGAAATTTCCAGAGCTTCCTTCCTGTCATCATTCATTCCCCGAATGAACCAAACTGAGCTATCCCATATTCTCGGCCTTTCCCTTCCAGTCAGTGTCTTTGGACAGTCAGAGTTTAACAGCTTCTCTCAAGGCCTTTTCAGAGATTTCAAGAGATGAAAAATTATCCAAGAATTATTTCAAGTGGTGACATCACCTGTGGCACACTGACTGGCATGAAGTCACCAAATAGATTTGACATGATGCTTCGGGATAGAATCATACGTGTATTTTTACGTTGAAAAAAATGAATGGAGCACTTCAAAGACATTTCATTTTGCAATTATTCCATTGCATAGAATTTTGGGGGAAAACTCACTGAGTAATAATAAAATCTATGTCATTGCTTTTAGTAACAAGAAAACAGTTCTTCCAAAAGTCACAGTAAATTGGTTGTGAGTGCTGGCTTACCTCCTAAAAATGATGTTTGCATGGATTCAAATAAATACATATAACCACAGGAAATCAGAGCCGGAACATACCAGGGAGGCATGAAGTTCTGTGACATTTATTTCTTTAGTAAAACTCTTAACACTTTGACCCTCTAACACGAGCATTGGTTTGGTCGATGAAAGCGCAGCACAAGCAGCTTCATGGCTTCATTCTGAAGTCAAACTGATGAGACTTGAGACAAGTCTTTCAAATTCCCAGAAGGACTTGAGCCTTTGTTCTTTTCTTCTTCAAAAGAAAGAAAGTTGCTGTTGCCATCAAGGTTCTGTTTTTTTTCTCTTTCTCCCACAGCAGTTTTGATTGCAGACTCTTTAAGTTTTCACTGCCACAAGAATCTCTGAGTTGGTGACCTAGAAAAGGTAACTAGTTTCTGATAGTTAACATTTACTTAGTTTTATTCAGAAAACAGACTTAGAAAGAATCCTAAGACCGTAGATTTACCTATGACAAGATTTTCATTTTTGGTCAAAATCTTATATATTTAAAATGAAAACTCTGTTAGAAATATATGTTTTCATAAAATATGCACACTTTCCATTTTGGTCTTTTTTTTTGAGACAGAATCCTGCAAAAGTAGCCAAAGCTACCCTCATACTCAATACAGCCCTCCTGTCTCTCAAGACTTCCAAGGATGGAAATTTATATTTAATTGTAATTGGTTATAATTAGACTTTATTTACTTTAGCTTTTATTATGAAATAAAATAGGGCTCATACTGCTATATTAACCAGAAAGTCATTTTTAAATGTTAAAACGAAGTACTTAAAACAGGAAACTCAAAAGGAAAACATCCCCCATCCCTTAACACATACACACTTTAGGAGATTTAAAAACATGTACCATTAATTCTCCTGGCATAGATGGTGGATTTACTATGGGTGGGGTTTCCATGGTGGTAGAATATGTGGAGATAGTTACAGATATGTGGCTTCCCAGTGGGTGGCATCCTGATGGTGGGAGAGTATGAGAAGGAAATCATATGTAATGACACAACCTAGAGACTAGGGAAGGTCCAGCCTTTTACAATAACCCACCCACATGGAAACTAACTGGAGTCTGATGAGAAACAACAACCAATTCCTTTAAAGGGTGTCTCTACTGATGACCTAGCCATTTTGCAGTTGGTCCACTTCTGCAAGATTCATTTACCTTTTATGCTGTAGCATTGAGGTCCAAGCTTCTAGTATATGAGCTTATGGATAGACATCTTCAAACCATACATAAACAATAAAAAAGAGGTGACAGTCACTATTACATGTATTTTATAGACTAAAATAACTGAGATTGAATTATTTAGCCAGAGGTGATACCAATAGCATAAGGAAGGAATTTTGAACCCAATACCATACATATTCAATCCCATCTACTTAACTCTGTTTCTTCCTGCTTTCTAGAAAGAAAACTATCCAATAATAGCATTTGGGATTTTTATGTGCATATTATAAATCCCACATAGAAATTTCTTTCTAGAATATAGCAAGCAAATGTTTGCCCCTTCTAAGGAAATTTTATGCATTCTTTAATAAGATAACTGTGATGACTAGACTCAATCACCAAACATGATATTGAGAATATCTAGAAAACTAATAAAGTACATCTCTAGGTATGGTTGTGAGGGTATCTGAAGAGAAGACAAAGAATGCAAGGAAGATCCCTAACCAAGAAGCTTTTGCTAAGTGACAATTGCTTGCAAAGGAAAAATTAATTTTTCCAACGGAGTCTCACTGGGCATACAAAGTACACTTAACTACACTTTACGGCAGGCCGGGAACCCAACAGTAGATGGCTAACACAAAATAACTCGATTGTATCTTTGTATCCTTTTAAATCTCATGTTGCTTTGTTGGGCATATTTTTTTCCTTACTGGCTTTTGATTTTGTGTTTCTATAGATTTTGTTTTATGTGTGTTTATTTTGCTGTCTCCTTGTTATTTTTTAAATTCTTGTTTGTTTGCCTGAGGCGGGGGAGTAGAGTTAGGTGAGCAACAATGTAGGCGGGATGTGGGAGGAGCAGGGGAAAAGGAAACCATGATCAGAATAAATTTTTAAAAATACTTTCAATAAAAAGAAAGATTCACATTTGGGGGGTCCAGATCAGTCCCATGCTGGCCTCCCCACTGTCGGTCTGGGGTGCAAGAGCACTCCCCTGTTCAGATCAGCTGTCTCTGCTGGTTTTGCCAGCCCATTCTTTGCCAATTTGCTCATCACTCCTCTCTCTCTGTCACTGGGTTCCTTGGGTTCAGTTCAGTGATTAGTTGTGTGTTTGCCTCTGCTTCCATCAGTCACAGGATGAAGGCTCTGGGCAACCTATGGGGCCCTGAGCTGTGGATCAGTGTCTATCCCTGGTATACAAACTGTCTTCATGTGCCTATAGCACAAAGAGAGATGCTCTCTCAGCCTGGACTCTTAGGGGAGTGCCTTGACCCTACCAAGAGTAAAATGACAGACTCTAGATATCCCCTATGTGGAAGGATTTGGCAATAGGGTGGGAAGGAGGGGGAAGGGGAGTGCGGGAAGAGGGGAGGGAGAGGGAACTGGGATTGACATGTAAAACAAGCTATTTAAAATTAAAATAAAAATGATAAAAAAAAGAACACACACAAAAAAAGAAAGATTCAAGGAGATTGGTATGTTATCTGTCAGTATGATGTACAACCTTGGTGCCTCAGTAAAGCAACTTCTGTGTACTGACTTTGAGGAAACCTTTCCCAGAAGATTTCACCTCAGTGCTGCTGGTCTCTTTTTAATCAATGCTGTTTTTCTCAGCCCCAGCTAAGCAGCACAATTTGTCCCAGTAAAGCAAAGGTTTCACCTCAAAGATTCCGGTTTTCTTGTTAATCACAGCTGATTCTTCAGCCCTGGCTGACCAGAATCACAGATTTTTAACTTAAAATATAAAACACCTCCAGAAGATTCTTTAAGTATTTGAGAATCAACTCCCCTCTGGAACTTTACAAGCAGTGTCTCTATCATCTGCGTTCCTCCCAACACACTTATTTCCCACACAACAGCTCCCCAACCTCTGAACATTCTAGCCCAAAGTTCCCTAGTCCTTTCACAGTTCTAAAACAACATCAGGACTGTCACAAAGGTAACCCACAATCCTGGGGACAAGTTCGTCCTAGGCAGGGGTATTATTGCTAGGATGAAATATTGTGACTTAAAGCATTTTGGGGAGAAAAGATTTTATTTGTCTTGTACAGTTACATCACTGTTCATCACTGAAGAAAGTCAGGGTGTGGAATCCAATAGGGCAAGAACCCGGGAGGCAGGATCTGATGCTCAGGCAGTGGAGGGGTGCTACTTACTGGCTTGCTCATCATGGCTTGCTCAGCAGGCTTTCTTACAGAACAGAGAACCACCAGCTTGGGGGTAGCTCCACCCACCTTAGACTGGGCCCTCCTACATCAATCACTAATTAAGAAATGACCTACACAGGTTTGCCTACAGCCTAATCCTGCAGAGGCATTTTCTCAATTGAGGTTCCCTCCTCTCTGATTACCAGTCAGTTTAGCTGCATTGTTTTCCCTTTATGCAGTCCATAGTCAAAGCAGTGCTAGAAAAATTGCTGAGAGTATTGTGCACAGAGAGAGTCCTTGTCCTCATTTCCTGCAGAAACACTGGGGAAAACGGGCCTAATGTATAAGAACTATAACTACATGAAGCTGCTCAGCTTACTTGGGACAGAGAAGCGTGGTCAGAAGAGGACAGTCAGGCTGTTGCTCTTGAACTTCCCTGGTTAAGACTAGGTTTACCAGTCTGCTAAAGGGCTGAAAGGGAACCATGTGTGGTGGGCAGTTTAACCAAAGGGCTGAACTGGAGGCATGACAGAAACTCATGGAGCTGCCAGCCTTGGTATACACAAGGATGAAAGACAGAAGACGGAGCATACATGCACAATACACCCCAGGGCAGTTGCTCAGTGGACAGAGCGCTCCATGATCTCTGCAACTGCAAATGGTAGTCCTATCTACTATGGCATCTGAGATGCGTGACGGCAAATAAGAGGGTACTGACTGAGCAAATGGAGGTTGCTTGCTAGCTCATCCTAAGATCCAGAGAGAAGCCAGAAGCCTCGACACCCAAGCTACAATCCCACTAGGGCTAACCCTCTGTCATGGATCAGGACATGATTTTAGGGTAATGAGCAGAGGAGGGATTCTGCTTCCAACACTATTTCCTCCCGGTCCATTGAGTAGGATACATAAGAAGGATAGCATCATCAAAACGAAGGCGCTGCTCTCAAGTTAAATTTCTCTGCACATCTGAGTTGTGCCAGAATAAAAAGGTTCAGCTCTGCTCTGCGTGGTGTGTGATGTCTGTAGCACAGAGCAGGAAGATGAGCAAAGCTATAGTGTGAATGGTTAGAGAGCCTTAATAGTAAATCTACAATACCGATGTGCAAAGTGTGAAATGTGCAAAGAAAACTGCCGAGGAATCAGGGAACAACAGGGACAATGGAAGAGAGCTGCTTTTTATTCTTTTATTTGGGTGTTATTTTCAGGAAACAGGTGAAATTCTATAGAGACAAATGTTATGGATGGGAAAACAAATAAATGAAGCAACCAAAAAATGTGGTTGGTCTTTGATTTAACCAAGTCACATGATGTAGGAAAGTCCCAAGAAAAGTTAACAGTCGAAGATAGTACAAAGCACAATTTACACTCAGCCTTAAAGCTGGTAGGCAGCGAGAAACATCCTTCCTAAAGAAAATCTTCCAGAAAGGAGAAGAAAGAGTACGTTTGAAAAAAATCACAGAGAAGGGAGATGTGCAATAGGTTTGCCAGGGTGCCACCAGAATAGGTAAGGGCCTAACCAAAATTGCTTTGGCTGAGTGTAGTCAGAGAAGACAGACACTGGAGTACATGCTGCACTGGTCATTTGTAGAAAGTTAAAAAAAATCAAGTAGGAAAGTCTGCATTATACAAAAATCCAGAAAATGATCACTCTTAACAGTGGGGGGGGGTTTAAAGGTTGGCAATATGTGCTTCTTAAACTCTATGTTGGTGGTATTAATGTTTGGGGGACAGAGGCAAAAGACACAGCTCCCCTGTGTCTCTTGAAACAACCTGAAGAGCTTTCCTAATGTTTTCTGGATCTTGACTCAGGCCAAAACAACTTCCATGAATTTCAGAACTAGTTAGTATAAAGCAGAATCAGGCTGTAATGAAGACATTTCAATATAGACTTTAGCACAATGGTTCTCTAATGCTGCCACCCTTTAATATGGTTCCTCATGTTGTAACCCCCCAACCATGAAGTTATTTCATTGCTACTTCCTAACTTTAATTTTGCTACTGTTATAAATCATAATGCAAATATCTAAAATGCAGACCCCGTTAAAGGATCATACAATCCAGTCTTGATCCACAGTAAGGTTATGAAGAAGAATGTGGTCATGGTCTTCTCAAGAAAGAGTCCCTTTTCCTCATTCATATCATTTTAGTGGGGTTTTTTTTTGTTGTTGTTGTTTGAGACATGGTTTCTTTGTGTAGCCCTACATGTCCTGCAACTCATGCTCTAGGCTGGCCTCAAACTCTAAGATTTGCCTGCCTCTGGTATTATAGGTATGTGCCTATCTCAAAATTCTGAAAACTAATTTTCTTTCCAGAGTGACATCAAAGACCCTTTGTAGACCATGCTGCCAGTATGAGGCTCACGCAGCCTTTCTCTTTTCTGAGTGTAGGCTCATAGCAGGTGGAAAAGGAAAGGACAAACCCTGTATTTCAGTTTGCCACTTCTACCCATGGGGAAAAGGATCAAGAAAGATATACCTTTGCTCATTCAGTAAGCAGCTTTGACCATTTTTCCTACTCTGGCCATTGGAACCAGAAGTAGGAACAAAACCAGACATAACATCTACCCATGAGAGACAGAGAAACCTTGCTCACTGTAAAGGACACAAAATTTGACAAATAAACAAGTAACTTATCTCCCAGTTACTTCATGTAATAGAAGGATAGATTTCCTCTTAAGTTCTCAAAATACATGGCAGATGGCAAGATTTGACCAGAACCAAGAGGTTTTAACATAAAAAAGTCAGATTATTCCCCCATGGTATTTTGCATGTAACAGAAATAATCCATCATGTGAAGACATATACTAATATAAGAGAACATTAATTCATAGCTAAACAACTCAGTTAAAGAAATGTAAGGAAAGATGTAAATCATTGTTTTGTGAAACTGTGTAAGTCCTGATAAGCAAACATAATAACCATATCAAGGGAAACTCTACAGTTACTTTAAATATTATCTAGGTTAAAGCATTTTGTCTTTAAAGGATAATTATTGTTTTCAATATTAAATCAATCAATTTGCATTAGATGTTCACACACATATACTTTCATATATGCAAGAGGTGAGTTCACAAACAATAAAAATTGAAATTTTTTTCTGAACAATGATAGTTACTGCATTGAAGATCCCTTTAGTGTAAACATGGACATTTTGAAAGCAATGAGAACCTGCTCGTTTATAACACCTGTAAATCTGGATGTGAAGTTATTTGCCTTGTAATGAAATTTCATATTTGACTTACTTTTGGAGGTTCCATTCTTGTAACTGAAATTAAGTATCACATTCTTCACCATGATTCGAATGTTTTTATTTCTCACTCATATGAGAGCCTGGTGAGTGTGTCCCTAATGACACATACTTGCAGATTCTCAACTGTTGCTTGAGTAAATATGGCATTGGGAAATAATCACTTCTCAAATCATAACATCAGACAATGTTAATATCTATCTTGATATTAATCATTAGCAGCAGAGAAATGCAATAGCAAGTTTTTATTAAAGTCACATTTCACAGGTCTATCTTTTTTTTTTTCAAAACAGATTGGGAAAACTTGAATCCTGAGATTCTGATGGACTTCATTATAGAGAGGCACCCACCATTTCTATATACACGTGTGGACATGCTGCCAAGTCGTATCCTTATATTTTCTGCAGGTCCAGAAGTAAAATGGGGGAGTGACCTAAGACTGTGAACCATGAATTATCTCTGTAGTTGCATGGGAATTTTTACTATCGATGAAGGCATTATCACTGACTGGTGTGCTATACAGGAATGTTAATGGCTGTCACCTCCACTCATTTGTACTGTCAAATCGGTCACATAGAAATTCAAGTAGTCACAAACCTAGATCTTTACAGTTATTTTTTCTTTATAATTATTTTTTTTTCTTTCTGCTAGCCTTCATTGTCTTGTTACCTGAAACTGTGCTGAGCAGGGCGTTGTGACGGCACATATTTAACATGCTACTGAAACAAGAAGTGAATTTGTTTTAAACTTTCTGATACTTTGGGGCTTTAAGTAAAAGACAAATCTAGAATTGTCTATCTAGACATATCCTAGTATGGAAAGATCTCCCACAGAACATAAGTTATTTTCTTTCCCTATAACTGAAATAGTTTGACATCTGATGTCCAGAGAATTTTCCAAATTAAACATTAGGAACATTATTTTAAAATGACTTAATGTTTGGACTGGAGTTTACCCAAAGGAGACACATTACTAACAGAATACACAATGTTGCAACATCTTATTCATTAGGAAAGTTCAAATTTCATTCCGTGATATATTCAACCAAAAGAAATAAAATCATGTGTCTCTAAAAGGACATATCTCTACAGATGTTCCTAACAGTATTACAAAAATGTTCACTAATAGTTGAAGATTACAACTGCATTTTTCTTTACAGTTTAACAAAATACCTTTATGTTTATATACCACATTTTTGTTATCCATTATTCAGTTGATGGACATCCAACTTGAGTCTGTTTTCCTAACTATTGTGAAAATGAGGTGATGAACATGGCTGATCATGTATCTCTGTAGAAGTTTAGAGGCGTCTTTGGGAATATGCCCAGGATTGATATAGCAGGGTTATCTGGTAGATCAGTTTCTATCTCTTGAGATATCTCCACACTGATTTCAAGTGGTTAGCCCCCCAACAACTGTGAATAAGTGTTTCTTTTCTCTCACATCCTCACTATTATTTGTTGTCATTGTATTTCCTGATGAGTTACTATGTTTCAGATACTTCACATGCAATAAGCACATAAAGTACTAAACTTCATAAATTTCAGTGTCAATGAGATAGTTGCCATAATTACAGTAACAAGTCTATTTATTTCTTCCAAAACCCTCAGGGTATCTTTGTGGGATTTTTTTTGGATCCCACTTAGTATGCCTTCCACCTGTCTGAAATTACCCATCACTCCATTTCACAGCATCATCATTCTAAATATATATGAATTGAAGGGTACAGCATATGTCAGTTTTCCTCAGACTTCTTTCATGTGACATACTTTTTCATTTATCAGTAAGTTTCAGTTTTGATAGCTCCTCCATATAATTGCTGAGTGACATTTCATTATTTACACACACTCTAATTTGTTGTAAGAATTTATAATTAAAAGAAGGAATCAAAAGGGAATTAGCCTGCATGGCTAGACAAAGATGCTCCTAGAAGCTATGGGTCATTAAGGTAAACCTTGGTGGCAAATATGAGGCATACTCTTTTTATAGTTATTGGTCAAGGAACCCCTAGAATCTCCCAAACAATACAGCCTATTGTCATTCATTCTTTTGGTTATCTACAGACCCAACTTTCTTGTTGGACTATCTTTGGTCCACCAGTCTGCAAATAATGACCTGCAGACTTATTATTAATTATGAAAGCTTGGCCTTAGATTAGGTTTTTCCCCAAATAGCTCTTATAGCTTAATTAATCCATATTTTTTTAAAATATACATTCTCCCACATGTGTTGGTTACCTCTTCTTAATCTAGCACATCCAACTTGCTCCATGTTTACTGGTGACATCTTTGTACCTAAATTCTTCCTTTCAGTTTCTCTCTTTCTCTTCCCTGGAAGTCCCGCTTATACCTCTTGCCTAGCTAATGGCCATTCAGCTTTTTATTACACCAGTCACAGCAATACATCTCCACACAGTGTACAAATATCCCACAATGCCCTACTGCTGAAAATACCACACCTTGTGGTTGTGTGATAATGAGATATCCACCTAGAACTGAAATAGGAAGCTTCCTCCCTGCCAAGTAGCTTTTATAGTACTGTAAAGTACAAAACAGACTTCTGAGGGAGAACAGGCATCTACCAACCTGCCAGGCAAGACAGGCATAGTTAGGCAATAGTGACACAGCTGTTGTGGAGATAACCAATCTATCTCACAGAAAGAAATCCCTACTTGGTACAATAAACCTATTCAAAAGCCCATGGCAGGCAGGAGTCATGGGCCCTACGGTAGGTAGATCAATTCTGTTTAGCTACCCTGACACAGACTCAAACTGCTTCCTACATGTATGTGTCATTTCCACAGAAAATGGCCACTCTCTGGCTCAATCAGAAGACATTTATTTCAGCAAATAGTAGTGAATACAGCGTCATGGTTGCTGTCTTAGTTAGGGTTTCTTTTGTTGCAAAGAAACACCATGACCAAAAGCAAGTTGGGGAGAGAAGGGTGTATTCAGTTTATGCTTCCATGTCATAGTTCATCATCAAAGGAAGTAAAAAAAGGAACACAAGCAGGGCAGGAACCTGGAAGCAGGTGCTGATGCAGAGGCCATGGAGGGTGCTGCTTACTGGCTGGCTATCCATGGTTTGCTCATCCTGCTTTCTTATAGAACCCAGAACCACCAAACTAGAGCTGGTACTACCCATAATGAGTTGGGCTTTCTCTCATCAATGACTAATTAAGGAAATGCCTTACAGTCCCCCTACAACCGAATCTTATGGAGGCATTTTCTTTTTTTCTCCTCAATATATGTTTTTATTTAAATTAGAAACATGAATGCTTCACATGTCAATCCCAGCTCCTTCTTCTACCCCTCCCTTGTCCCTCCACCAGCCCTCCAGCCCCCCACCCAATCCCCACATCATTCCCCAGGGAGGGTGAGGCCCTCCTTGGGGGGATCTTCAAAGTCTGCCATTTCATCCGGGGCAGGACCTAGGCCCTTCCCCAATGTGTCCAGGCTGAGAGAACATCCCTCTATTTGGAATGGGCTCCCAAAGATCATTCATACACCATGGTAAACACTGATCTACTACCCAAGGTCCCGGTGATTTCTGTGGCCATGGGGGCATTTCTTAGATGACTTTGGTGTGTGTCAAATTGACATAAAAGTATCCAGCACAGCTGTATAAGGTGTTGAGAATAATTGTGGAAGCTGGAACAGAAAGACTGCTTGAGTAGGAATATAGAGAAAAGGGTCAAGAAATACCATTCTCTGGGAGGTACACAGCCATTGCAATTTTGAGCTCTAAAGAGCTATGGATTACTGTACTAGGTCTGCATAAGAATGGACCTATCAGCAGCCAGACAAGAATGGAGGGGCGACTTGTGGAGCCTTACCCCTCCCTACTGAACTATTTCCTGTGGTCAACTTCAGGAAAATGGGAAGTTATTCCTTCAGTTATGTATCTACTGGCGACACCAACAGAGTTCAGTAGACAGTTTCAATCTAGGTGTCACATAGGTGGCCCAGGCTAAACTAAATGGGTTGTAAACCAAAACAAGAAGTCATAAACTGGGGGAAAAGTCATGGTGGAGGGAGGGAGTACTGACAAGGGTGTTCACTGATCCATGAAGATCTGTCTGTGAGACCTGGGATCCAAGGACATGAGAAAATGGAGCAGACTACAGTCTAATGCTGTAGGCATCGTTCTTTCAGTTTTGGTGTACATTTCTACATGAGTTTAACAAAGAAAGTAGGAAGGCTGGTTGGATTCAGAAAAACATGGAAACAAATGCCCTTTCCTAGACCTTACTCTGGATCATACCAATTTAAACACAATTCCCAGGCATGTACACATTTTTATCTGGGCAAGCATGAAAGCAAAGCAGAGGCCATATCCAGATTCAGGGTACACTGGGGAGAGCACTCAGCGTATCCTTTCACCAGATTGGGTTCTATAGCGATGATGTTCTGACATCCAACAAGAACAAACATGTCTTATAAATTGAATGTAAATGCTTAACACAGGAGGCACGTAATCACCTCCAAAAACAATCCAGGGAACAAAATGCACCTGAGGTAAAAGGCCTTTTTTCCTGAAGCCTCTCACAGTTCCTCAGGGCATTGCTCGCCATGCATCATTCTTGTGACAGTGTTCCAATACAGGGTAAGAGAGAAATGAGATAGGATTGGGACAGGGAATAATTGCAATGGATCACATATGTCTATAAAATTATCAAATAACTAACTTAACAAAGAAAAAATATTAAAATTTCTATACACTCTACACTTTGTAAAAGCAAAACCAATAGACGTTATTGGATATAAATTATATAAAAAGGTTTATCTTTCAACAGTGCATACAATATTTGTAAGTATAAAATACAATTAAAAATATTGCAACAATAAGCAAAGGCACCTTTTGTTTTAATCATCTAAAAATATTTCCTTTCTTTTATAGTTTCAAAGAGCGTTAACCAGTAACTACTTTTCCTGATATGACACTGAACCAACTGCTGCTTCTATATCTAATAAGTCCCTTTGCTGCCACTCACACAAGATTTCAGCTAATAAAAATCCCTACCCTTATTTCCCAGAGACAAGCATGCTTGTTGAAAACAAAAAGAGTATAAATGAAAGCACACACACACACACACACACACACACACACACACACACACACACACACACACACACACACCATCATTTATCCTGAGCTAAAATGGAAGTTTAGTTTTCAAAGATGACAAATGGCGGAGGGATAATTTAGCGTGTGCATGTGCCCACATAACTCACAGGGGAACTGGAAGAGAAAACCATGTTTTCTTTTTTTTCTAACTCTCCCCTTTTTAATACAATGTGCAGCTCACCATTCATCATTATTCTGATGGTCACATCTACAGCTGCTGGGCAGTCTAAGCTCATCTAAATCACCTGGCGAATGCATGCAGCTCTGCGCTGAGATTTTTCTAACTGGCGTGGGAAAAACAGTGACCTGAAGGCACACAGGTTACACTGTGTATTTCAGAATTCACCACGGCTTTGTCCTTCCCTCACTGCTCTTCAATCAAGTCTCTCCAGCTGCTAGGAGCAATGTCATCCAGTGTGTTTGTGTTTGAATAGCCACCTAGTTGGAACGGAATCAGATTTGAATTCAGTTTTCAGTTAGTGGTGTTAAGGATTGATTTCCATACTTCAATTAAAATTATTACTAATTAACAATATTTTCAATTAACTTGATTCTAGTCACCTCTCTGTTGCCAGATGATAAAGAGGATGAGATCCCTCACCATGGTGAGGCTGTTATGAAGGGGATTTGAAGCCTCAGTTAGGAGGGTTAATCCAGGTAAGCAACGTGACATTTTTATCAGTTGAAGGAAGGAATCTGACTGGACACAGGCAGAAAACTTTCCTATTCTAATCTTTAAATTGGAGTAGCAACATGAATTTTAATTTTACTGTTAATAGTGGCATTTGAAGAAATTATATCATATATTTTATTCTATAGGATATACACCCTACTGTTTTGTAAAATATATCTCATTGACAAGAAACTGGATGATTTTCATTCTGAAATAGTTCTATCTCAAAATTCTGAAAACAAATGTTTCAGTATCGGGTCACAGTGATGCAGTTGGGAATATTCCATTCATTGCATAGTGTGTTGACTCCAATTATTTCTCTTTGCTTCTTTCTACTATGTGTTGTGTGAAAACATTATCCAACATGCCTTGAGTTGATATGGTTTTAGTTTAACCCCCAGATCGAACTAATCTTTAGTTCTACAATGCCAATAGCTGAGACTTGCCTTGGTATGCAGACCATAGACAACAATGACAATTTTCTCCACAAATTATTCTGATAAGGAGTAGAACAGTGGGAAGCTATTCCTACCATTATTCTGGTACTATGTGATCATGCATAATAGTGTTTTTTTATTTTATCATTTTTTAAAATTTTAAATAGCTTGTTTTACATGTCAATCCCAGTTCCCTCTCCCTCCCCTCCTCCCGCACTCCCCTTACCCCCCTCCCTCCCACCCTATTGCCAAATCCTTCCACATAGGGGATATCAGAGTCTGTCATTTTACTCTGGGTAGGGTCCAGGCACTCCCCTAAGAGTCCAGGCTGAGAGAGCATCTCTCTTTGTGCTATAGGCACACGAAGACTGTTTGTATATCAGGGATAGACACTGATCCACAGCTCAGGGCCCCATAGGTTGCCCAGGCCTTCTCGCTGACACTCACATTTTGGGGGTCCAGATCAGTCCCATGCTGGCCTCCCCACTGTCAGTCTGGGGTCCAAGAGCTCTCCCCTGTTCAGATCAGCTGTCTCTGCTGGTTTTGCCAGCCCATTCTTTGCCAATTTGCTCATCACTCCTCTGTCTCTGTCACTGGGTTCCTTGGGTTCAGTTCAGTGATTAATTGTGTGTTTGCCTCTGCTTACATCAGTCACAGGATGAAGGCTCCCGGATGGTTATAGACATCAAGTTCATTATCAGGAATGGGCATTCGAGGTGGTCTCTCCACTATTGCTTAGCTTGCCAATTGATGTTATCCCTTTAGATCACTCGAGGTCGCTCTGGTGCCTGATCTGTATTCGATCCTATGATTCCCTCTTCCCCCTATTCTACCCCCACCCCCTCAACTTCCTTTTCCCCCATGACCAACTCTCTTCCTCTTCACCCCCTCTCTTCTTCCCAGGTCCCACTCCCCCCCAACCCCTCATCTTCGCATGAGTAGCACCCACGCTAAGCCCACCAGTGAGTAGCAAATTCTCTGTGTGACTTCATTGCTCAGTGGAGCGTTGCAATCAGTGAAGGTCCTCTGATTGAGCTCTTTTGAAGCAACAGAGGAAGCTCCTCAAATCTGAGAAAAATTGAGTGAAAAAATTGGCTTTGTAGAAATTAGAGAGTACCCTAACGGAAACCCTTTTCTGTAGTAAAAGCTAATTGTAGGTGCATATCTCTGGATGTCACCTCAGTTTTTAGACCAGAGGTCTTAAAAGCTGCAGCTAAACTCTAGACTGCTTGGATGAGGCATGCAGGCATAATAAAATCTAGAAAAGTGCAATAGTGCAGAGTTCTTTTCAGTCAGTTCTCACCAAAATGTGCTTCTTTATAGTTGATTTTTGTTATTTTTAATCTGGCTGCGAATACCAAGAACCACATGATTCTCAGGGCATCCACAGAGCTCTGATTTTCATAAGGTCCCATTGGATGCTTTGAACACGACAAGCTTTTGGTTAATGCTTGGGTAATAGATTCGTGCTGTTGGTTCTAATAGCAGTCCCATCAAAACAAATCTTTACTGAGTGACAGCTTACAGGTTAACTTCTCAAAGGGTCTGTCACTTACATTTGCATGAAACAGTAACTAGATTTCTTGTGATCTTGAAACTAACTGAATGTCCTTCTCTAAAAGAAAGCAGAATAATCGAAATAATTATACTCACACAGAGACTTCTGTTTGTCAATTGAAATTCTTAGCATATCTAATACAGTGGGGAGAACTAAGTCTGGTAAGTACTGATAATCGTTTGTTATAGACAAACCTAACAATTGCCACAACAGTGATTTGAGGTCAGCACTGCTCCACAGGCATTGTTGTCTGGGAGGAACTCTGAGGACAGGAGTCTCATGTGTTGGTATCTTTATGCTATTATAACAGAACCTGAGTTGTAACAGAACCTGAGATGAACAATGGAAAGTTTAACTTTTAAACTGGGCTGTGGCGCATGTCTTTTATGCCAGCATTTGGGAGGCAGAAGCAGGTGGATGTCTGAGTTCAAAGTCAGCCTGACCTACAGAGCTAGTTCCAGGACAGCTAGAATTAACTTTTGTTCACTAGAGGTGGTTTCCTTTCATAATTGCTTGGCTCCCTTCCTTTGGATACACAATGTGGTAGGACTTCATGGCAGAGAAACACTACTCAACTCATGACAAAAGAGAAAGAGAATGATTACCCCATTAGTCTTCTTCAAGGCCACATCACTCACGACTTGATGATCTGACAGAAGGACTTCATAGAGAGTCCACTACTTTCCAATAGTGCATGCTAGGAACCAAACATACAAAACAATCTAATGCATGAGTGTTTGGGGGAATAATAAGAGTCTCAGAAGCAACATCTCGTGGTATTCAACTGTGTATGTGGAGACGATGGCTTGGAAGCCTGGGAAGGTGTCATATGAACCACAAGAGGAGGAAATAGCTTTGGTTCCTCCACTTGGGTCCTCATTATGTTTATTTCCATAGGGTGATTCTTCCTGAGGGAGTGACAGGGAAGGATGATTAGAAAAAGAATGGTCATTGCTGTGTCCATAATTGTGTTTTTGTCACTCTTGGAACCTGCTTCTCATGGAGACAAAGTATGACCAGAGAACAATTGTTCCAAGGAGCACTCTTTTCTGTTTGCAGTTTTGAAGATAAATGAACAAAGTACCAAACTAGTGGGTCTCCTCAGTTATGGTTTGTTTCTGGCTTTTATTTCCTTTTCTAATTCTTTTACTCCTTGCTATGGTCCTTCCTTCCTTTGCTGGCTGTCAGTTCCTCACGCAGTTTGACTATCTGCATTCTGGCCTGCAATGGTCTTCTTCAGGATAGTTAAACACAGCAAACTTTATTACTATATAATTCAAAATGTAAGTAAATGATATTTTATACTTATATTGCTTTCCATCCACTTCTTATAAGTTTTCATTCTTTTGTTTACATTGCCAGTCAGTCAACTTTTCTTTTGTGAGTGATGGTGGTGGGTGGTTCTAAGTGTTCATTACTGTGGCCATCCAGCTACCCAAGCAGCAGGTATTTAAAAGTGCACTTTCACCGTGTCTATTTGAAGCATTAGTTTTAACAAGAGCTCACTTTTCGTAATCTAGACTCCATTTTACCATCTGTCTATTCATGTATTGACATCAAGCATTTTAATTTTAGAGATTAGTCAATTTGTGTTATCTGCATGAATAGATTTCCCTTATTAGTTTTCAATCTTGCTAGTGATTTGTGCTTATTTTCTGTATGAAACTGGTCTAAACTTATAAAGCTGGATTAACAATACTGATATTGATCCATTTCTAAAGGGATAGATATGTGGGCTTTAAAATTTTTTTCTTGCCTCAAAAATAACCCCTCAGTTATGTCAAAGTGAAGGGACTAGGAGGCTGGTGCTTACTAGGGATGAAGCACAGGGATCCTGGTGGGGAATTTATTGACTGTGACCAATAAAACACAAATCTTCCCAGAAGATAAAATCTAACCTGGCAGAATTGTCATGCTTATTTTTTTAGAATGTATAATATTTACATATTATCTTCATATATTATTTGTTTGTTTTCTTGTCTTTTAAACTTACTATGTGGAGGGATAACACAGGACAATTTATATGGGACATTCCACTGTGTGCAGACATTACTACAGGAAATTGTTTTTATATGACAGAGGAAGGTTAGTTGATAATGAAGTTTTAGAAAAAAGTGTTTATTAGATCCAAGAGTTTTCTCATAGACTCAGTGCTGTCTTAAGTCAAGAACCTCTTCATCTGCAAATAGGGATAATTTGACTTCTTCCCTTGCTACTGCTATGCCTGTTATGTCTTTCTCTCGTCTAATTGTGTTATAGCTCAGAAGTCCAGCTCTACACTGAATAAGAGAGAAAGAATAGACATTCTTATATTACTGTTCGTCTCCATTTAATAGAATAGGGTATATGTTTGTTTTATGTATATAACCTTTATTATTTTGAGATTTGTTCCATCTATTCCTAAATTCCTAAGAACTTTTTTCTTTTATTGTAGATTTTTCTTCACATAATATATTCTGATTATGGTTTCCCCTCTCTCTCCTCCTCCCAGTCCCTCCAACCCTCCCCTCCTATTCAGATCCACTCCCTTTCTGTTTCTCAAGAAAAAAAACATACTTCTAAGGGATAATAATAATAATAATATAGTAATAATAATAATAAATTAAGGTGAAATGAAAGTTAACACATTGGAATTGGATAAAAACATACAGAAGGAAAAGAGACCAAGAGAAGGCACAAGAATCAGAGACCCACTCATTCCCACATGCAAGAATCCTATTAAAATGTTAAACTAGAAGCCTGAATATGTAGTCAAAGAACCTGATGCAGACCTGTGTAGGCCCTGTGCATGCTTCCAATATCCCTGTTTTCTTACTACTTTGGCTCTGTAGTACAACTTGAAATCAGGGGTCATGATACCTGCTTTTATCACTCAGGATTGCTTTGGTATTCCTGGTTTCCTTGTGTTTCCATATGAGTGCTTAGATTCTTAAATATTTTACTTGCATCAATGCTCAATGCTCTGACTGTCCTTTTCCTGTTGTCTGTTGGATGGGCTCACTCTCTAATAAGTGTCTTAACAAAAGCTTGTGTGTGTGTGTGTGTGTGTGTGTGTGTGTGTGTGCGTGCACGCTCTTGTGCAATATGGTGCATGTAAAGTGCTTGCCACCAAGCTTCAGGAACTGAGTTTGATCCCTGGATCCTACATGAAATCAGTGTAACAGCAACAGATTTTAACACCTGCTACAACTGCAGTATTTAGTGAACGTTTATTTAATCAATACTAAGGCACATGGGGAAATTAGACCGACACAGGGAGTGAATACTGCCTGGTGATTTAGTAATCATTTTTTTCCTCTTGATCTAAAAGGTCAGCTAGACTTCCTACTGGGATGTGGCACTGGTTTCTAAAGTGTTGATGGTTGATAGACAGCAGGAGAAAAAACAGTCTTTTTACAAAACTTAAAAAGCCTTTTTTCACTCACAAAATTGAGACAAATGACAAAAATGTGAAAGATTTTTCTGTGTCTGTATCTCTGAAGCTAAATGGTAACTTGTTGATCAATAAGAAAGGCAAAGTAAGTGTATAGATAAGTAAGCTTGCATTGTGTGTGCTCATCCAGCGGGGCCTCATCAAGACTATCAAAATGAGCAATGAATGAGACAAGTCACAAGATTTGGGGCTAGTCTCTATAATTCAGTATTCCTTAGGGAAGTAATTGCCAAAGATATAACTAAAACAATCAATTTTCAAGGTTTTACTCTTCCATTTTCAAAATGAATGGTTCAGTCTTCCACTCTGGATATGCCTCAAAATAAAATAAAATGAGTATACCCAAATGATATCATTCTGTCTGTATTTATTATGATATGATTTGTAATAGCTGAGATGTAGAATCAGCCTAGAGTTCCCTAAATATATGAATTTGAATGAAGAAGATATATGTTAATATCAGAATTATCATATACAGAACATATTATATACAGTTTATATGTTTACATACAGAATGAAACATTATTCAGCTATGATAAGGAGTGTAACCCTATTATTTGAAACAAAATAAATGAAGTTATTATAAGCCAAAGACAAGTGCTATGTATTGGCTTTTGTCAAAGTTAAAAACAAAACAAAACAATTTCTAGAGGCTAAGGAGGTATAGAGGAAAGGCAGATAAAGGACATCTAGATTTGATTGATTCAGATATTAAAATATCACATTGAACTTTTTATTAATAAGTACTACACACACACACACACACACACACACACACACAGCTTTCAAAGTTAAGTTTTGAGGGAACTGGAGTGATGGCTCTGATATGGAAATATAAATCGTATACTTGATGAGGATATAGGGACTATTTATTGTGGGAAAGTACTTACAAGAGAAACTGGCAACTCAGGTTAGTCTCAGCAGCTTTTTGAGACCCAAAGGGAACCCCAAAAAGGTAAAGAACACCTCTTTCCTCATTCTTTTATCCACATTCGGCAGGCACCTGTAGCCATGCCCAAAATGGGCGTGGTCAGCGGCACGGGTACCTGGATCTCTTCCTATGTGGCTCAATAGTTAGAAGGAAGCTGCTCTTGCAGATGGCCCAAGTTTAGTTCCCAGTATAAATGTCACGTGCCCTACGGCTTCTTACAATCCCAAGGTATCTAATGCCATGTTCTGGCTTACGTGGTCTTCTGCACTCACGTGTGGTAGACACACAAAATGCTTTTAAAAACTAGCTTTTTAATTTTGAACAAATATATTGTCTGTACCACACATGTATAAAATCTAGAGAATTATGAAGATCCAATAAAATATATTGTGTATTTCATAGATATTCTTGCTATTTTCCTAACTTCCCACATATGCCATTTTACATAGATATGATGTTATTTTAATCAAATTATGTCGTTGATATCGCTATGAGTCTATCCAGAAGAACTGCTCAGCATCTTCTCATAAGTTGTTACAGAACCCACCCAGCAGCCTACATCGTATTTCATGTTAGGAGGATGTACGATGTGCAGGGGTATCACATGGTATAATGAAGAAAATACCTGCGTTTTGTGGTCACATCTCCAGATTGGATAACTGATGCTCTGTTCATTTTACTACTTGATATTTTTCATTCCTAAACTTTTTTTTCAAAGGCAGAAATATGAAAAGTAGCAAACCATTCATAGCAAAGCTAAACCTGGTTGTTGGATTACTGTGATGTGGATGACTAAGCTCCTCTTTGAAGCCCAGAGAACGGGTCCAAGCATCGTTCTGTAGAGTTCATGCACTGCAGAGCATCTTCTCTCCAGGGCATAGTCAGAGCAGTGTGTGACTGTGCTCCTTACCTCTATGCTTCCAGTTAGTTGTGCTGAACTCAGTTCTGAAGACATTAGACAGAAAATTAGGAAATTCATCTATCCTTCATCTATCCATAATTTTAAGTTGAAAAATTTGTCTCGCCACAAAAAAAAAAAACCAAAAAAACAAAAAACACAAGACCCACACTCTTAGTCAAGTGAGTATTGGCTATGGAGCCACTCAACAGACCTGGAAGTATTTGAGAGACCCCTGCGATGTAACGAGTGCTGTGAATGAACCTGGTTCTCCAGGCAAGCTCCATGCTACAGATGCACGGCCTGTCCTCAAATGCAGGCTTACCAGACTTTCCCCTTAGTTCGTAGTTTGAGCTTTAATAATCTGCCATAATTAGAGTACTGATTTTTGGGGTTACTGTTCTTCCCCCCGTTCTCATCCCTCATGACCTACAGTCTTCTCAGGATGTGTCCTGACTGAATAGGCACCTCTGTTGGAAGATTTCTTTTTGCTGCTCCTCCACGTGCGTTAGGGTCAGAAGCTTGTTAGCAGCAATAACTAACTAAATAAATAAATAAAATACAGCTTGTGTGTGTGAGTGAGTGTGTGTGTGTGTGTGAGTGTGTGTGTGTGTGTGTGTGAGTGTGTGTGTGTGTCCTGAACCATCTTTTCGGGAACATTGTGTATCTCCTACGACCAGAAGGTAGAGGTCATATATCCTGCATTAGTGGAAGCAGATTCATTTCTTCGTACAGCGAAACGATGGCTCACTGTGAGACAGATACAGGGCAGGGTTATTTATGGTCAATTACAGATTGCCCTGGTCTCCTGCACTTGTGACACCACAGCTGTGAAATGAAGCCCAGAGCTTACTGCAGCTGTCGGGGCAGCCCTAGCCGTATCTCTTTCAAAGGAGCTAAAGCAGCAGAGAGAAGGAAAGTGGGAGGCTCAAGCTGCCTGCGTGTTGAGAACGACCAGCGCAGTTTGTGCAAGCAAGGTAAGGAGTCGGTTTGTACACAGGATGAAAATAAAACCACCGTGCCTTGAAGGTATTCTACATCGCCGTGCTCTGTATTCCCAGTGCAAACCATTTGTACTTCACTGAGATGTGTTCTGCAGTCTTGTTTGTAAGACTTTTAGTCCTTTTGGGATTAGAACCAATATTCCTCCAGAAATTGTTACTTGGCCGAGACCTACTCTTGAGATAGTTCTTTACTCTGGTCCATTTAGTTACCGGTCTTCTACCTTTCTGCCATCAATTGTAATCATCTTTATCATTTCTTGCTGCTGATTAACAACTTAGATTAAAATGGCATAATATTGGGTATATCTTCTCCCAGCATGCTTTGTAAAACAGTGTGATTTGTTCAGGGATGTCCTCAGACATATGTGAAATTTTTACCAAAATAATAATTCTGTGCTGTCTTCTGGCTCCATATGCATGGTAGCACATGGGCGCTCATGCGCACGCTCAAACACACACGCACACACACACACACACAGAGGCACCCCTGAACACATACTTTAAGTGTGCTTGTGGAAGAGAGTTTTTCAAAATTACCTAATGGAACTCATCACATCACATCAAAGACCACTGATAAAATATTTTAGGCAATGAAGGGAAACAGGATATGTGTGTTTCCAGATGCCAGAACAACAGGTTGCTAGTCTGTTGTCAGGAGGGTAGATAAGGTTACTGCTAATTATCGTCTCTATTCATGGCTCAGTTTTATTGGGCCTCATAAGCATATCTGCTAACTATTATGCCCCCATCAGCCATCCTTTCTCTCTCTCTTTTTTTAACTCTTCCTGGAGTTATTGTATCTGTCACAAATATTAATTTGCCTGAAGTATAACTGAGAATAAGTGCCATGTTACATTTGATGTTTGAGTAATAAGGAAATGTCACTTCCATTACAGCGCAGCGTGGCATTTAATGGAGCTTGCAGAGTTATTTGCATTCTATTCCCCTGTAATGATGTTGCTTGCAGCCACAGCTGACAAAAATATCACAGAATGTTAATTCAGATGAACTTTAAGAGTAACCGCTAGGGAAATGACCTAAAATGAAAGCTTCTGGTTTTAGCCTTGAAAAAACACTGCCCTTCAGGTTCATCCTAACCCCCTTGACTACACAAGTTGGAAGAGTGTGTAAGGGAAGGAGGCAGAGAAAGGGCAGGGAGCACATGTAAACCCAAGCCTATGAAATCATCGCTTGGCTTTAAATTGGCAAAATGATCATGACCTTATTACTCAATGATGAGATATTTATTAGACTGGTGTATAGAATGTATTTATAATGCTTGGGCTTCCAAAATATTTCATTTTTCAAAAGAAAGCTTAAAAAACTCTTAAACTCCCATGCCCTCAGATACCCTCACAAGTCTGAGGGATGCTGGCTGCAACACAGCACTGTAGGAGGGGCTAGTACTTGTTTCAACATAAAAACAATCACGATTCATCAGTAATGAAGGAAAAGAAACAGCTGTGGCACAGCTCAGTACAATTAAGAACTTAAAGAATCTGACATGGCAGTGCATGCTTTTAATCTCAGTACTTAGGAGGCAGAGGCAGGTGGATCTCTATGAGTTTAAGTCCAGCCTGGTTTACAGAGCAAGTTCCAGGTCATCTAAGGCTCCACAGTGAGAACTTGTCTCAAAACAACATAAGAGCTTAGAGTTACAGAGTATAACAAGACAGAATAACTGAACACCCGGGAATGAGGAGCACTTTCTTTTTGTCCCTGTTTTCTCATGTCCAAGCCCAACGGTGCTCTATGCCAAGACAGAACCCTTGTGTATACCTTGAAAGGAAAAAAAATCCATCAAGAAGATTCATTGACTCCCCTACCTTGATTTCATGTCATTCATTTCTAGGGCAATCAATTTGATCTCCCTGGTTAGGTTTATTCCTAGATATTTTATTTTCTTTGAGGCTACTATGAATGCCGGTGTGTTCATGATCTCATTCTCTGTATGTTTACTGTTGATATGCACAAAAGCTATTGATTTGTAAAAATTTGGTTCTGTATGCTGCCTCATTGCTGAATTTGTTTATCTTTCCTATCAGATTTCTGGTAGAATTTTTAGGATCTCTTAAGTATAATTTTAGGTAATCACCGCACTTGGGGGAGGGGAAGAATAGATCAAAATATACTTAATTTAAACAAATGTTTTAACAACAACAACAACAACAACAATAATAAACTAACTGGGATTGTTAACTGTCAGTGTTCATCCACTGCCTTCCAGTCTCAGGGAAGCACTGCTCTTTTCTCTATATCTATAGATTTGCCTTCTATATAAAACTTCTAATAAATACAACATAAGGTATATGATATTTTATGTCTGCTTTCTGGTGCTTGACATAATGTTTTCAAAGTTCATATTTGTTGTAGCCTGAATCAATATAGTGCTTATGGTATTTATGAATAAACTTCCATGGTGTGAAAAAAGAGTGTTTTGCTTCCTCAGTGAGACTCCCCTGGAGGGGAGTCAATGTTCATTTGCAAGTGATTATCAGCTGGAGACAGCTTCTGAGTTAGGCATGGAGGCATAAGGCCTCTTCCCCTTTCAACTCTAGGACCCCATCTTACACAGACCCCCGTAAGGCTTATGCATACTGCCTCAATCTATGAGTTCATATGAGCTTTGATTTTATCGATTTACACTGTCTTGTTTCCTTCATCCCTCTGGCTCTTAATTTCTATTCACCACTTCTTCCCCAAGATCCCCTGAAGCCTGAGGTTAGGGATTTGAAGACTTCCTATTTAGGACTGAATCTTCCAAGGTCTCTAATTCTCTGCATGACGTCCATCTGTGGGCCTCTGTATTTCTTCCCACCTGCTTCAGGAGGAGCTTCTTTGATGATGCCTGGATAAAACACTGATCTAGGAGTATAGTAGAATGTATTAGGGGTTACTTTATTGCTATATTTAAAAGAACATGACTTGGTTTGACTCCAGGACCCTGGACTATCTAGTGTCAGGTCCTTTGTCACAGAAGCAGTGTTGGGTATCTCACAGAGTGGGGTTAAGTCAAATCAGATATTGGTTGTTTAATTACAGAAACTTTACACCAGCATTGAACTAGCATATCTTGTAGGCAGGGCACAATTGTAATTTGAAATATTGCTGCCTGTATTTTCTTTACGTTTGGTTTGTTGGATTTTTAGGCTGTTTATATCATAGAAGGTCACTTTCCCCTTTAATCATAGCAGATTGTTTTGCTGTATATATTGATCTAAGTTGTCTGTCATAGTTTTTTGGACTTGAAATAAAGTGCTTTAGGCTCTTCTGGTTTTCAGATTTTCCATGGAATTATCAGCTGTTTTTCCTATGGGTTTTCCTTTATATGCAACTTGTATTTTTTTCTTTTAGTTTTCAGTATATTTTCTTTGTTGTGAACATTGTTTTAAGCATGATATGTTTTGGAAATTTTCTTTTCTGGTTTATTTTTCTATTTGTCATTTTTTATGTTTCTTATATCTACTTGGACATTTCTTTCCTTACTTTGGGCATGTTTTCTTCCATGGTCTTGTTGAAGATCTGGTCTATGCCATTGACTTGGGGTTCTTCTTCATCACCTAACCCTTAAATGAGGTTTAGTTTCTTCATGGTGTCCCACATTTCCTATCTGTTACTTTCCTGTGTGACTCAACCCCCCACCATGTTCTCTGTTTATTTGGTTTAGATCCTCTACAATACCTCGTAATATCCTGTCTTCTGCTCAATTTTCTATTTGTAAGATTTTCTTTCAAATTTTCAAATTGAGTTATTGGGATTTTCAATTCTATATTCATTTCAGTTTGGGTCTTCTTCAGTGGTTCTATCTCCTTTTTGAATTCCATTCTCAAGTTCTGGATTGTCTTAATCATTTACATCAGCCTTATATTTCTGTTTTCTTGGGCATCACTCAGTGCTCTTTCTACTTGATTTCATTAGGTTATTTACTTTTATCTTCTTTAAGGTCCTTCAATTTTTTGACGAAGTTTGTGATTACTCTTTTAAATTCTGTAACTCCATGTTTATCTAAGTAATTTTCATCCAGAAAGTGAACAGATTTCTCAAAGTAAGAAATACAAATGGCGCCGGGCGGTGGGCGGTGGTGGCGCACGCCTTTAATCCCAGCCCTTGGGAGGCAGAGGCAGGCAGATCTCTGTGAGTTCAAGATCAGGCTGGACTGACAGCCTCCAAAACAATACAGAGAAACCCTGCCTCTGTCTCGTAAAACAAAACAACAACAACAAAAAAGAAATACAAATGGCCAAAAAATATACATGAAAATCTGCAACGCACTTAGACATCATGGAAGTGAAAGAACTCTGCAATTGTATCTTACCACTGTCATAGATTCCTATATTAGAAGAGAAATTGCTTGAATGATGCACAATTGCACCATTCCTTGGTCAAAGAAGAAATAAAATAAGAAATTAAAGACTTCCTAGAATTCAATGACAATGAGGACACAACATACCCAGACTTATAGGACACTTTGAAAGCAGTGCTACAAGGGAAGTTCATAGCACTAAATGCCCACATGAAGAAATTGGAAAATAGTCACACTAGAGAATTAACAGCACAACTGAAAGCTCTAGAACACAAAGAAGCAAATTCACCCAGGAGGAGTGGGCTACAGGGAATAATCAAATTGAGGGCGGAAATCTATGAAGCAGAAACTAGGAAAACAATACAAAAAATCAATGTAAGGAGGGGTTCTTTGAGAAATTCAGCAAGATAGACAAACCTTTATCCAAAATTACCAAACAACAGCGTGTGAACATGCAAATTAACAAAATCAGAAATGGAAAAGGGGACATAACAATGGACACTGAGGAAATCCAGAGAATCATCAGGCTATACTTTGAAAACCTGTACTCCACAAAATGTGAAAATCTAAAGATTTTCTGGATAGATAGAACTTGCCAAAATGAAATCAAGAACAGATAAGCAACTTAAATAGACCTATAAACCCTACGGAAATAGAAGCAGTCATCAAAAATCTCCAAACCCAAAAAAGCACAGGTCCAAATGGCCTCAGTGCAGAATTCTACCAGAAATTCAAAGAACAACTTATACTAATTCTTCTCAAAGTATTCCATGCAATAGAAGGAAAAGGGTCTTTTCCAAACTCTGTCTACCAGGCTTCAATAACCTTGATATACAAGCCACACAAAGACACAACTAAGAAATAGAATTTCAGACCAATATCCCTCATGAACATTGATGCAAAAATACTCAATAAAATACTGGCAAATCCAATCCAAGAACATACCAAAAAACTCATCCAAAATGATCAAGTAGGCAGCATCACAGGCAAGCAGGGTTGGTTCAGCATATGAGAATCCATCAATGTAATCCACCATATAAACAAGCTGAGAAACAAAAATTACATGATCATCTCAATGGATGCTGAAAAAGTCTTTGACAAAATCCAACACCCCTTTATGATAAAGGTCTTGGAGAGATCTGGGATAACAGGAACTTGCCTCAACATAATAAAAGCTAGAAATAGCAAACCAACAGTCAACATCAAACTAAATGGACAGAAACTCAATGCAATTCCACTAAGATCAGGAACAAGACAAGGCTGACCACTCTCTCCACACCTCTTCAATATTGTACTTGAAGTTCTAGCTAGAGAAAATAACAACAAAAGGAGAACAATAGGATATATATTGGGAAGGAAGTGGTCAAAATTTCACTATTTGCAGATGATATGATAGTTTACATAAGTGACCTAAAACTCTACCATGGAACTCCTGCAACTGATAAATACTTTCAGCAAAGAGGCAGGACATAAGATCAACTCAAGAAAATCATTAGCCCTACTATATACAGATGACTAAAGGGCTGAGAAAGAAATCAGAGAAACATAGCCCTTTACAATAACCACAAACAACATAAAATACCTTGGGGTAATGCTAACCAAACATTGTGAAAGACCTGTATAGCAAGAACTTTGAGTCATTAAAGAAAGAAATTAAAGAAGATACCAGAAGATGCAAAGATCTCCCATGCTCTTGGATAGGTAGGACCAACATAGTAAAAATGGCAATCTTATGGAAAGCAATATACAGATTTAACACAATCCCCATTAAAAATCCCAGCGTAATTCTTCACAGACAATGAAAGATCAATAATCAAATTTATATGGGAAAAAAAGACCCAGGATAGCCAAAACAATCCTCTTCAACAAGGCAACATCTGGAGGCATCACCATCCCTGACTACAAGCTCTATTACAGAGCTTAGTATTGGCACAAAAATAGACAGATAGACCAATGGAATCAAATTGAGTACCCCAACATTAACCTATACACGTATGAACACCTGATCTTTGACAAAGAAGCTAAAATTATACAATGGAAAAAATAAAACATCTTCAACAAATGGTGCTGGCATAACTGGAGGCTGACATGTAGAAGACTGCAGATAGATCCATGTCTATCACCATGCACAAAACTTAAATCCAAATGGATCAAAGACCTCAACATAAATCCAGACACACTGAACCTGTTGGAAGAGAAAGTAGGAGGCACCCTCGAACGAATTGGTACAGGAGACCACTTCCTGAACATCACCAGTAGCACAGACACTGAGATAGACAATTAATAAATGGGACCTCCTGAAACTTATAAGCTTCTGTAAGGCAAAGGACACAGTCTGCAAGACAAAAAGGCAACCCACAGAGTGGGAAAAGATATTCACTAACCCCACATCTGAAAGAGCGCTTTTCTACAAAATTTACATAGAACTCAAGAAGCAAGTCACCAAAGCACCAAAGGATCCAATCAAAAAGTGGGATATAAAACTAAATAGAGAATTCTCAGTAGAGGAGTCTAAAATGGCTGAGAGACACTTAAGAAAGTTCTCAATATTCCTAGCCATCCAGGAAATGCAAATCAAAACAGCTTTGAGATACCATCTCACTCCTGTCAGAATGGTTAAAATAAAAAACACCAAGGACAGTTTATGCTGGAGAGGATGTGGAGAAAGGGGAACACTCCTACACTGCTGGTGGGAGTGCGGACTTGTACAGCCACTTTGTAAACCAGTATGGAGCTTCCTCAGGAAAATGGGAATCAGTCTATCACAAGACCCAGCAATTCCACTCTTAGGCATATACCCCAAAGATGCACATTCATACAACAAGGATGTCTGTTCCACTATGTTCATAGCAGCATTATTTGTAATAGCCAGAACTTGGAAGCAACCTAGATGCCCCTCAAGTGAAGAGTGGATAGAGAAAATGTGGTACATTTACACAATGGAGTACTACTCAGTGGAAAAAAACAATGGAATCTTGAAATTTGCAGGCACATGGATGGCACTAGAAGAAACCATCCTGAGTGAGGTAACCCAGTCACAAAAAGAGAAACATGGCATGTACTCTCTCATATATGAATTTTAGACATGAATCAATGGAGTGTAAGCATGCAATCCCACTGCCAGAGGGTCTGGGAAACAGAACTTTCATCCAGCTACTGGTGAAAACAGAGGCAAATACTCACAGTCAAACACTGAACTAAACTCCTGGAATCCAGTGTCAGAAAGAGAGAATTGATGAGCAAAGTAGTTAAGACTGGGCTGGTTTAACACACAGAAACAGTTGACCTGAACATGGGGGAGCTCTTGGACCCCAGATTGATGGCTGTGTGGAAACCACGGAACTGACCCAGATACCCTAAAGCTAACAGCCAGGTCCTTGCCTGCTGTGCAGTCCGATGAATGGCTCCAGCCTCTGCTCAACCACCTCAGTCATTCTTACACTGGCCAAGATTTTCAGCACCCTGGGAAGATTTCATTAGATCAGATTGACTCACTTTCTACCAAATCCTTGCCACCTTGCATATGTCAGTTGCACAAGATTTTGAGGGAAAATCACCATCTTTGTCATGGAGGCCGGTTGCAGTATGGCCTGTTCCTGAAGGCATTGGCCTTCCTTTGGAACAGGCATTGCAGTTCTGGAAGCAAGAGTTTATAAGAGGAAAGATGGATCCAGACAAGTTTGATAGGTTACTCTTACAACATCTGTCACAGTTTTGGAAAGGAAGGCAAGAGGACAGTCTATACACCTTTCAGTTGCATGAAGATTATCCTGACCAATCCACCAAGCCAAAGGGATTATCATGGGTGCCCATTCCATCACAGTGATACAGAGTCGCTGAAGCAGAAGATGCTGTCCTACAAGATCCCTGCCTCCGGGATCAGCCAGATTTTGGATTTAGTAAAGGGGACTCACTTCCAGGTAGCCTTTTAGAAGTACCTTGAGATGACACATAATGTAGATGATTGTGGCTTTTCTTTGAATCATCTGAATCAGTTCTTTGTTGAAAGCCAGCAGATCCTAACTGGTGGCAAAGACATTAAGAAGGAGTCCAGCCAGCCAGAGATGCCTCAGTCCAAACCCAGTGTCCAGAAGAGCAGGGATGCATCGGCTCCACTGGCCTCTCTGAATTCCTCCCTGGAAATGGAATTGAAGGAACTAGAAGATTATTTTAGTACATGATGTGACCACTTGAGTAACTCCTTTCCCCAGTGAATACATTCCTGTTTGTAAGGTTTGCCTTTTAAAGCCTTCCTGTTGAACAACTTCATCTACCCTCCTACTCCATGTACATACATTTATTAGCAAAGCAAGCTTGCTTCCACCTTATTTTTTATATAATACAAAGAGGCAGAGTTCCTATTGAAACCTTTCATTGAATATTTTTATTTGAATCCCATTTCAGAAAATTAAAACAGTGTTTAGATACTAAGGTCCTCAGGAAGAAGTACAACTAAAACCAACTTTCAAAGTTTCACATGTTATAATTCCCACCCAGTTCTCTTTTGGAGTATTTTTGCTAATAAATATCAGCATGCATCTGACTAAAAAAACAAGAAAGAAAAGAAATTGCAATGATAACTGGAGAAGGCATGGAGAAAGAGGAACACTTACTGATTGTGGCAGAAGTGTAAACTAGTGTATCAAAATATGGATATCAGTGTGGAAGCTTATCAAAAGCCAAAAAAATAAAACTTTCATATGACTCAGCTATGCCATTCCTGGCTTATTCTCAAAGAAGTCTGTACCCTCCTACACACAATAGCTACAAAATGTAAACATACTAGATGTCCATCAGTTGGGGAATAGATAAAGGTAATTTTCACAATGGTAAAGATAAAAATGAAAATTTTAGAAAAATAAATGGAACTATTAAATATTATAAGTGAGGCAACTCAGGCTTAGAAATATAGACAAGTTATGTTTTCTCTCATATGTGGATCTTGGCTTCTAATTTTAAATATTAATATCTTCATGGGAATAAGGGCAATAGATACCAGGAAATTAGAAAGGGGACCATAAGAAGAAAAAATAATTACTCCCACCAGATAAGTATCCTATAATTAGCTCTCAGTAAATATTATCTATGTATTTTACAATCTAAATAGTTGTGATTAATTAGATTGACATTTGACCATTTATAATTAATACAAAATTCCTTTAATGTCTGGTTAGGAATTGCTGCTAAATTGCTGCCAGATGCATTTCCTCTTTTGATCAGTAATGTTATTAAAAATGTCGCTGCTCCACATGATAAGATCCTATTGTTGAAGACACTACACAAATTGGCTGTAGGACACAGAAAAGTCTATCTCAAACTGGCCAGAAGCTTCCTCCTTGTTGGATATCTTCTGTAGTACCTGAAGATGTTATAAAAGCTTCTGGGGACAGAAAAGAAATGAACGGTCTTAACAAGTGTTGAACAGTGCATGCTACGCTACTGACCTGCCAGGCAAGACATGCTCTCTAGTGTATTAGTGGCATGGCAGTTATGGCAGTAACCAACACAATGCTTTCTGATTAGTTTAGGGCCTGCTACAGAGAATGGAACTTCATACCTGGTATTATAATTCTGGTTTAAAGCCCATGGCTGAAGGTCACAGACCCTGAGGTAAAACCTGCTATTATTTTTTTAATAAATCATCATGTTGTCAGATTAGTTTATAAATATTTACATTTCTATGCATAGGCTTAGGCTCCTTTCAACTTTGGTCAGAGAAGCTTCTTTCTGCTGTGAACAGCAGTCAGTACAGAGCCTCATAATCGGACCAGGTGCTGAGAAAAAGAGAGTCAGTGCTTAAGCCCTAACTCTGATATTGTTACCAACCCTGACCTTCACTAAAGCTCAGAAAACACTACAGAGGAGGGAGAAAGAATGTAAGAAAAAGAGGATGGGGAGGAGTGGTGTTAAGAGCTGAATAAACTATTGCTGTTTAAGCAATTGTACTCCTGAGCTCACAGTAACAGTGTTTATCTGTGCAAGACCTGCACAGTATCAAGCCAACCACAATTTTGACATAGAGGGGGAGGTGCTCTGTAGCTCCCACCTTTACTCCAGAGGGAGAATCATATTTTTTGAGTGTGTGCTTCTACTCGTAGGTTTCCCATGCTTCAGCAGATAACTCCACATTGATGAACACATGCGTAACACTAATTGAACTTAGTAGATTGTCACACACACTCCATGAACACATGCACACACACACACACAAAAGAACAAAGAAGACACGAATGACCTGGAGCTGCAGGTCTTCAGTGACAGGTTCATTAAAGAAAAGGACTGGGAGATCTGAAAATTAAAAAAACAAAAAACAAAACACAAAAGCCAAACAAACATAAAAAACAGGAAAGTTTGGAATCAGGAGGTCTTGCACAGCTGTGTCTTATGTCTAACAAGTTTATTAAGAAGTATAGCATCTTATATACAATCTCTCTGTGTGTGAAGGGGCGGGGATGGAACAGAGTTGACAGAGAACCATCACATAATGGGACAAAGTCAGTAGGAAACTAATCAAATAATGTTGCACAACAGAACCCAGGATATCTCGAATGAACCACTGACTGAGTGCTCAGTAGCCTTGGAACTGAAAACCCCAGTCCTTCAAGGCGAGGAGGGTAGAATTCTCAGGCTCCCCTAAGGCTCTGTGTCCAGGCCATAACTAACCTTGGCAAGTATGTACCTGGTTTTAGACAGGACCTAAGTTCCTTCTAGATACATTAGGGTTGAGCCTGGACCAGCTTGACCCTCAACAATGAAGATGGGAAGGGACATGTTGGAGGATATATACCTGGAGTTAGTGGGGAGAAAATGGGGTAAATATGATAATATTTCATTGTGCAGATGAATCAAAATATCAAGAACATAGATACATGTAAAACAAACATTTACAAAGTATTCTTAAGCATAAGTAAAGAACAGACGCATACTCCAAGACTACAGTTTCATGAATTATATGTGTGAATTACATCTAATAAAGAATATTTTAAAAAAGAAGAAAATACTGCATTATTTTTGCACACTCTGTGTATTAAACTGTCTTCATTGAGTTTCACTTTGAATTTGTTCTTGGTGCCTTTTGTTTTCCATTAGTTCTCAATAGTTCACAAATTTAAATTGTGTAATACATTTTTTTTGTTTTTATATGAGACAGGGTTTCTCTGTATTGTTTTGGAGGCTGTCGATCCAGCCTGGCCTCCAACTCACAGAGATCTGCCTGCCTCTGCCTCCCGAGTGCTGGGATTAAAGGCGTGCGCCACCACTGCCCGGCGTGTAATACATTTTTTAAAAGTAAAAGTTAAAACTATAAAAAGACCAAAAAATTTCAATAACTTTTATATCACTGTAGTCACAATTTATCATTAAAGTTTTCATTAGTTCAACTTATCCCACCTGTATAACTGTTTATTTAATGTGAATATATAAGGTCTTCCAATCTAATAACGTATTAAACATACTGAAAGTTAGAAAAGACAGTGTTCATCTCTGTCACCCAACATAGATCCCCAATTGCCCTTACACTCCTATGTGAGATCCAATGCAGCCAGCCAACACTTTTGAATTTTTGAAAATTTTGACATGTTTACTTTTCTAATTCCTATCTTGTTACTATTATAAATCATCTATGCATGTATCAATAAATTCCTCCTTCAAAGTTTTCTATCTAAATTGGTATTTGGCAATCTGAGAAAAGGCATTCTGCAACAGAACACTTTCAGATGGCCAGTAATTTCCTTTGAAATAATGACAAAAGTATAAGATCCAGCTATTCAAACTGGAATTTTAGTCAGTCATTGGGTCTGGGAACCTTTCACTTCCTCCAAACTTGTAAAGTCAGGTGGCTTTGCTTAACTCTACCCCAGCCTTTTTCTATGACACACTCAAGAAAGAAACAGCTGTCAGTGAAGTCATGAACCAGCATGCGTTGTTTTCCGACTGCAATCTCCAACCCCTTCAAATTACTCACTAACACCCTAGTGCTACCATCTCATAACATCCAGTGTAACAATACCACTTTGCACTAATTATCATTTTAACTATACTAGTGGTTCAATTTTATAGCCACTCATTAGAAGAACTCATTGAAGCTTCCCATCTGCTTCTGACTCCAGGCCATATTCTAATCCTGAAGCAAGTTCATTACCTGCTTTCCCTTACTTCCTGCAGAACAGCCAAGCCTTTCCAACAAACAAAACAAAACAAAACAAAATTTAACCCCCCCCACACAGCCAAGAAAAATGGTTCCAGTATAAAGTAATGGGTAAATTGTACTTCAGTGCTGATGAAGAGGGCCCAAATCCAGATCAGTTTATTCCTCACATGCTCTAAACTCGATCTTAGAGCTTCTCTCAGCTGAGATTTGGGTTTGTGCTGGATTTTTTGTTGTTTGTTTTGTCTTGCCTTGGAGATTAACGAGAGATTTTTTTTCAAAAGATACCAGATCCATTCATCATCTCTTCCTCATTTGGAAACCATTACAAGATAATTACTAATAAATTTTAAGGCAATGTCATTAGTACAAAGAAAACATCAAGAATAACTGTGATGTTAAAGACAGGCACTGAACACATGAGTGATAACTGACAGGGAAATGGAGAAAGGCATTTGCTGACACAAAGCATGAGGTTCAGATACAAGAACAGCAGCTTGTCAGGACATGTCTGTGATCTAACATGGGATTTTAGGTCCCCCAAAAGACTGATTCATATCTGGGGGAACATTACCAATATATTTCCAAATGCAATAATGTTATCTCAAAGATAGAAGATCCAAAGCAGTATCACACACATACACACACACACCACAGAGAGAGAGAGAGAGAGAGAGAGAGAGAGAGAGAGAGAGAGAGAGAGAGAGAGAGAGATGCTGAAGATTGTATTAGCAAAATTTTTGAAAGCCAGTGAAGAATAGCAGGGCCATATAGACCCATCATCTACATTGAAACAGACACAGGAAACTAGAAGACTTGCGTTCATACGTGCAAATCTGAAGACAATAGTGTGCAGAAATAAGGAAAGAAAGGAAGGAAGAAAGAAAGAAAGAAAGGAAGGAAGAAAGAAAGAAAGAGAAAAGAAAGAAAGAAGAAACCCATCTTGGTGTGGAGGAGAGGAAGCCATGTTTCAGAGTAACATGATCAATAAAAGACCCAGATCTTCAAGCTAAAGATAAGAGAAGCAAAGTAGCCAAGTCAATAGATTTTACCTTTACCCAGCTGAAATGGCAATTCTCTCTCCAAGAATCTTCAGAGGCAAAAAGTTTCAGTTCCTGTCTCCTGCCTTTTATTCCTTTCTCCACCCAGTTATATCACTCCTGTCTCCTCCCCCACCCCCAGTGCTGGGATTAAAGGCATGAGATCCCAGGTGCTGAGATCACCTTTGTGTGAGCTGTTTCTTTTAGGACTGGATTAATTTCGTGTAGTCAGTGTGACCTTAAACTAACGGAGATCAGTCTACCTCTTAATTCCCAGTCCTGGGATTAAAGGTGTATACCAACACTGACTATCTCTATGTCTACTGGGATTAAAGGTGTGTATCATCACTGACTGACATCTATAGCTTATGGCTGGCTTTGCCTTCTGAATCCTCAGACAAGGTTTAATAAATCATGAATAACATTTCGCCACATTTCTGGGCTGGAATTTGAAATACTGGGAAGTGAGTTGCTCTCTTGCTAACAAGAAAAACACCAAACTACCTTCTAGTTTAAAAATCACTTAAGGCCTGACAGCTAAGACTATAGGGTAGCCCCTACTTGAAACACAAAGGTAGACATCACGTCTGCTCATGAGGAAATGCCATGCCAGTCTTTAAAGGGGTGTCTGGTTATGTGCACTCTGCTAGAATAATGAATTTTGTTTGAACTGTGGAAACAAAATGTAGGCTGCCTAGAGACTATGGAAACCTTGGCAGGTTACCAGTGTTGGAAAATTTAACACTTAGAAAAAAAAACATTTTTTAGAAAGTCCCAAAGGTGATAAAACCTGGGGGCTAGAGGGGCATGGGCTGCTGCTGTAGGAAGCCTAGATCCCTTGCTAAGCAAGTGTTATATTAAGCAAGGGGGTACTAATGAAATTCAGTTGGTGCCATATTGAGAAAAGAGCATGATCACACATGACAGAGTCAACTAGGGAGGACCGGAAGGTATTAAAGGAACAAAAACAAGGCTTAAGACAAGATGAGGGCATTTGCAACCACAGTAACTGAACACTGGCCACTGCATTGAGTTCGTACTGGTAGTGTAACTACAAGAGCAACATTAAAGTGTTTCTGATGCGTGTCTCTCCTGTCCACAGCACAACCCCTGAAAGGCTGACGGTGGCACATCATGAGAACTTCTGCATGCCACATGCATTTGTAAGCTCAGATGTGTGTCACATGGTGTGTCCCAGTGAGCACCCTCACCCCAGAATGGGTGGAAGTACTTCTTTACTGCAGAAACAGGAGGATAATCATGGAGAAGTTATGTAATTTTGTGTTTTCAGCTCTTGTGTAATCTCAAACTTCTGTTAGTGAGAACCACTATATTGTTAATGTATTTATCAGAAATGGCACTGCCTAGTTCCCATAAACTCCATAAGACTGAACATAAAGTGAACTAATAAAATTCCTAACTAATACCGGCAAGGTTTTCAGAAACACTCAAACCTAACATAGCACCTTATCCCTGGTGGGATTAGGAATTATTTCCATGGGATATACAGTGCATTTCTGTGTAAGCTAATAGAAGACTCCTGCTTGGAAATGTTGTTTGTACTCTTCCGAATCTTCTCTATTACAAATGTCTCAGGCATATTCCCACAGGGCCATATATGATACAAACAGATACAAGCTGATATTTCTGAAGGTCACAGATAGACATGTGAAAGAAACTTCTGCTTGAGCTTTCAGAAAAGCCATGATGTAAATATACCTTCTGAACCTCAATGGCACAGTCACAGGCTTAACAGCAGACACAATGGCACAGCTCTTGGTGTTGAGCCCTTGAGACCACCCTCAAAGAGAAACACACCAGTTTCTATGCACTGATGGATTTTTCACTCCTGGAAGGACCTTGCATTGAGAATTCTCAATTGTTCTCGATTGGGTAGTGGCGATTTTGAGCCTCATAGGGTTATTGTACCCATGCTGGCTGTTGATGTGGTTCATAGGCATCATAGTTAGAAAAGACTGTTGGTTGCCTACTTCTTTGGTAGCCTGTATAGAGTCTTCTTATACTATCAAAATGTTATACCATCATAAAATAGGAGGACTAGTTTCTAGAAACCACTGAGCTGATCCAGAAAAATCTATCTGTTATGGGACAGGGTAGTAAAGCTTCAAGAAAGCAAGCCAAGAGAACACCACTTAGATGAAGGAATCCCACATTTATAGAGCACTGTATTTAAGTGTCTATTGTTAAACTGAAAACTGATGACAGACTTTGCACTGTGAATTTTGGAGACATTGGGACTTTGAAAATTTTGAAGAAGAGAAAGGAAAAACAGGTATTATTTGTCAATGTTTACAAGAAAAACAACCAATTCCAGAGCGGGCACTTAATAGATAAAAGAGAAAAGTCAAAAATGATATTATAAATATACTTTGAAAGATATTAATAAACATTAGTGATGCATAGTAAGAAATAGAAAGCATATGTAAAGACAAGAAACATTACAATTTCTAGTCTCCCGGGTGCGTACCATTTTTGTAAAATTAAAACTGTATTTCCAAAGTCCTTCCAACAAGTTCTCACCCAGCATTGTTATCAAGCATCTCGGATGTCACCTGACCCTGAAACAAACAGCATCAAGGATGGCAAAGATAAAGGTAAATATTGAACAAATTCTTTTATTTCAGAATGTCTTTAATGGCTTACATGTATACTTATGAAATGTCATTTACATGAGATCTTTATTTTCTCCTAAAGATCCAAGATAAATGTTGGATATTTTCTTGTGTCTATTATAATTAATTTTGTTTTACCAGTTATAAATAAGACAGTGATTTTGCTGGAAAAATGTGTTAATTGAAACATATATCCTCATTTAGGATTAGTCATTTTGAATTAGAACTACAAAAAGAATCAAATGAACTTGGCAAACTACCAAGTAATAACTTAGAAGGATATTTGAAATGCCTCGTGACTGGTTGTATAAAATAATCGTGCCTGTGAGATACTAGTTTTTCATTATCTCTAAGGAATCCTTTGGTTTTATTTAATTCCTGATCAACACATTGAAATTTCTGAGTTTATCTGGGACTACTCAATTAGTATAACATCCACACTATTTTCCTATTTCAAAAATCTCTGGGTGTGTAAAGATCTGTCTTTTCCGAGTGATAATTATTGACTCCAGGGGACCCTCTAATCTCCATTTAGTATTTTTGGCTTATAGCCAAAAGAAAAGAAAATTACATATATGCAGGCTCTAGCTTCACACTCTGACTTACCTCGGAAAAATGCAGTCAGTATGAAATCTATACCATTTGGGATTTCCTTCTCTTCACTCAGCTTTTCCCCCAGTGTGTTTTCATTATGCTTATTGTGTTACTCATTGATGCAATTGACAAACACATTTACTATATATGGAGGGTCAGGTACCTGCAGTGGGCCTATAGACTCAGTGGAAAGAACCGCTGTTTATTTATTTATTTATTTATTTATTTATTTATTTATTTATTTTAGAGACACTCTTATTTACACCTATCCACCCATTCCCTAGCCCTCCCATCCTTCCATGCTTCCCACCGAACCCCCAACCCACCTTCTACCCACTCCTCAGGCATAGTGAAGTCCTCCAGGGGGATCATCAAAGTCCATCACATCATTTGGGGGAGGGTTCAGGCCCTCCTTTCCATATCTTGGATGCAATAGTATCCCTCTTTAGGGAATGGGCTACCAAAGTCCATTTTTAATAAACACTGGATCCACTTTTACAGGATCCATAGATGGCCTTGGCTTCCCAGCTGGCCATTCAGAGGGCCTGGTTTGGTTCAGTGATGATTCCCCCCCTTTACGACTAGGGTCTGCGTGCTCTCTTTAGGTCAACTGTTTGTGCAGGTATCGCCAGTTCCATATTGGTTCATTTGCTAATCTCTCATTCCTCTCCACCACTGGATTCTGGGAGAATGACTCAGTGTTCAGCTATGGGTGCCTGTTTCTGCTTCGATCAGCTACTTGGTCAAGGCTCATGTTCATCTTTTTGTAACTGTGTTTCCTCGCTCAGGATAGTTTCTTCTAGTTCCATCCATTTACCTGCAAATTTCAAGATTCCATTGTTTTTTTCCTCTGAGTAGTACTCCATTGTGTAAATGTACCACATTTTTTTATATCCATTATTCAGTTGAGGGGCATCTAGGTTGCTTCCAGGTTCTGGCTATTACAAACAACGCTATTATGAACATAGTTGAACATATGTCCTTGTTGTATGAATGTGCATTCTTTGGGTACATGCCTAAGAGTGGAATTGCTGGGTCTTGTAATAAACTCATTCCCATTTTCCTGAGAATCTGCCATACTGATTTCCAAAGTGGCTGTATAAGTTTGCACTCCCACCAGCAATGGAGGAGTGTTCCTCTTTCTCCACATCCTGTCCAACATAGACTGTTATTTGTGTTTTTGATTTTAGGCATTCTGGCCAGTGTAATATGGTATCTCAGTGTTATTTTGAGTTGCATTGTTTTTTAAATTAATTTTTTCACTTATTTTACATACCAGCCATTTTCTCCTCCCTCTCTCCTCCTGTTACCTTCCTGTCTACTCTTCACTCTCACCTGTGCTCATTTCCTCTGTTCAAATGGGGCCGGCCTCCCATGGATATCAAATTGAGACAGGACCAAGCTCCTCCTCCTCCATAAAGATTGAGCAAGGCATCCCAGCATGGGAAATAGGTTCCCAAAAGCCAGCTCATGTGCCAGGGACAGATCCTGATCCTCTTGCTAGGGGACCCACAACAGACCAAGCAACAGAGCTGTCACCCACAAGCAGTGTGCCTAGTTAGGTCCCATGCAGGCTCCCTAGCTGTTGGTTCAGGGTCTGAGTTAGAACTGGAGCTACTGTTATCTATGTTCCAAGCACACAGGCAAGAGTAGAAAGCTCATTGTTAAAACCCATAGATACATAAAAACACCGTAAGACTGAGAAAACTGTCTCTACTTTAGTTCCTTTCCTTTCCTTTCCTTTCCTTTCCTTTCCTTTCCTTTCCTTTCCTTTCCTTTCCTTTCCTTTCCTTTCCTTTCCTTTCCTTTCCTTTCCTTTCCTTTCCTTTCCTTTTGTAGTCATCAAGACTCTGATAGGAGCCAACCAGTGGTGGCTAATGCCTTTAGTCACAGCACTTGGGAAGCAGATGCAAGTGGATCTCTGAGTTTGAGGCCAGCCTGGACTACAGGTGAGTTCCAGAACATCCAATGCTACACAGAGAAGCCTGACTCAAAAAACAAACAAACAAACAAACAAACAAAAACCACCAAAAACAAAAGCAAAAACAAAAACTCTGAGCTAGGAAGGTTGAGTAAGTGCAGAAGCCTGCCTATAAGAGGAAGAAGGAAAAACAGGCAACAATGAAGAAATTAAATTAAATTTTTGATTCAGGATTATTATTGTTATTAAATATTCAATCAATATTAAAGATTGACAGGAATTTGAGTTCTCAGTGGGATAATTGTTAGTGAGTTAATCTTAACAAGATTTTCAAGAAACGTTTACTTTGGCAAGTGATGTAATCACCACGTGACTCTAGTCAACTAGTTCAGGTTGACAGGATGCTGAAATTTGAAGAGGCAGCAATGACCTCAATTTTTGTAGATGGGTTGGACATTTTTTATTTGAGATAACCTAGTGTTTCCAGAGGCAATTTGCCCTTCTGTGTAAGAATAAATGATTTTTTTCCAGGAAACTTCAGCAAGGGAGCCTTCAATAATCATCACTTGCGAGCACAGACCATTTGGAACAGGAATTTTAGGTGACATAATTTGTCATCAAAAGAAGTCTCAGAGCAAAGCTGTGCCATTGCCTCCTAGGAACGAGTTGGGGAGTGTGGACACCATCTTTCTGAGTCTTCATTCCAGCCCTTATTTTAAATTGCTTATGGAAAGATTATTAAGATTTTATGAAATTTTAATCACTCTAAGATTATCAGATTAATTTTTTTATTGTACTTCTTTCCAGGCACTTGAAGGATACAAGAAGATCTCATCCAGAATTTCTTGGTACATGGAAATATTTTATGACATTTGAAGTTATTATTGCTGCAGATAACTGTGGTAATAACATTGAGAATATAATAAAATTATAATGTAAGAAATGTAATAAGTATATTTAAGAGGGAAGATAAACAGCACATATAGAGCACTGGAGATGAAAACCTGGTCCAAATATTGAACGGGATGGCATAGAATGACTCATTATATGTTTATTTTTTGTGTTCTCTTTTGAAACAACAAAATACAAATATTTACCCACATTGTGGCCAAAGCTACATGTTTAGGCTAGCTGCTTATTTACTAAGCTGTAACTAGAAATCACTCATTCTATAAGCTACCATGCTTTCAAATGCTAACTGAAGTCACACCATTCCCCTGGAAAAATCCAAATCCTTTGTCGGTTGTCAGGGAATCAGTCCTAAGATGTGCTTTCTCCAAGCTATAGCTTCTATTTTATGTTTCTCCACATCTTCAGCCTTATTTGAGTCTCCCATGATGCTGTCCTACCTTCTCAACAGTGACTCAAGCGTGATATATATGTATAATACATATCCACAAACACACACTAGAATTCATAGAGCATATGGAGTTATCTTTTGGGTTACTGAGACTAAATAAACAGATGTCATAATAACTCCTTTTTTTCTCTCACACACATCAGTATTAACAAATTAACGAATACTCTGATTTCTAGCTTCAAATACATTCAAATTTTGTCTATTTCCAAACAACTCTTCTGTCCCCACTTTCAAGTCTTCTAATTAGCCTACTGCTTGTGTCTTTAATCTCTCCTGATATATTAACAACTAGAATATTCCTATCTAAATATATCTTATGATGAGTTAAGTCTGACTACAATAAATAAGAGAATTAATAAAAATTACTGTAACTCATTAGAAGAGATTGATTTTAAGAGATGCATGTAGGTGGAGTTTTCCTGACCCACAGCTGCTCTTAAATAAACACACTGAGGCTTATACTAATTACAGATGCTCCACCAATAGCTCAGGCTTATTACTAACTAGCTCTTATATTTTAAATTTACCCATATTCCTTATTAGCACTCTGCCCATGTAGTGGCACTTTTATTAGCATGGCACATTCATCTCCTGCTCCCCGCGCCTCTGGAGAGGCACAACTCCAGAATCTGCCTTTCTTCCTTCCAGCATTCTGTTTTGTTCTCCCACTTAAGCTTATCCTGTTCAGCTACTGACAAGTCAGCTTGCTTATTAAACCAATCACAGCAACATATATTTACACAGTGTGAAGGAATATGCCACAGACACAAGTTGGATTTGGCTGCTTATCATATAAGAAATTAATTTTTAAAATGACAAAAAAAAAAGAATTTCAGAGCCTGGAAAAAAAGAAATGAATTCAAGTGACACTGAGGAGCCCATGAGAGTATGGAGAGGTCAATCAGCAGGTATGACAGAAACTACTGTATACTGTATTTTTGCTGAAAACTGGCAAATGAGGAACTGCCATAGCTGAGGTTTCTTGTTGCATATTAGACAAATTCAGCTCTGCTACATAGGACCTCCATTAGTAGGGTTTTCTTTCAAGGACTTGACCTGCATTTATTAGAAGGACATGGCTGAATAGTGGGAATGTATGTAGCTCAGTGATAGAGCATTTACCATGTGTAATTCTCCAAGTTCCATCTGTCCCCGCTCTAGCATGTGGGGGTATAGCTTGTATCCCAGAATTGCAAGGGTGGGGCAGAACATGAGTGCAGAGTTGGAAATCAGTCTAGGATCCCTAGCAAGATTTGATCTCAAATTCAGTTACGAGAAGTTCTAACTTGGACAGAACAAAGTCCTCTTAGAAGTAAGATCTTAAGGATACTGTTATAACTGCAGAATAAAAAAGTGTTAATTTTGGATATATTGGAAAGACAGTATGGTTGAGGTAAGAATCAGTAAAAAAAGGATGGATATCTAAAGACTTCCAAGAAAAGGCAAAATCAATTTCTTCAGACAACACACTTATGCTGTCAGGCATAAAAAGTGCAAAATTGAGGTAAAAATAAGTAATAATTCTTCTGCAATATTATTATTCTTGATAGATATAGGATGTTCTCCCAAGCACTTGAGAGCCTGATTATAGGGCAGGCAACTGCCAAGAGGAGGCTTTGCAGGCAGCAAAGGCCCCTGGGATAATACTAGACAGCCTGGAGTGATGTCTGTGTGTTCGGGATGTGTAGAATAAAGGACAGAGTCTGAAGCATTGAAGCAATGGAGAAGAGAAGATCATAGGCTAGATCAGGTTAAAATCTTCAGTAAAGAGCTGCTGTGACTATGAATAGAAACTCGGCCTTTTACTCTTGAGAGATGAAATGGTTGTTGGAGGCAAGAGGAGCTGAGTCTGTTGTAAAGGACTAAGGGATTTTTTTTCCCACTGAATCGCCAGAGCTTGTTATACATTTTCTATGTCAATCTCTAGATGTGTGGTCTTCTGTATTTCTCTTCAGAAGGAGCCTTTTCACTGTAACTTTTTTTGGCTCCATAGTTTGATAAGATCCATTTGTCTGTTTGCTTTTGACCATCCCAAAGACAGGGAACAACATTTTCCCCCAGTTTCTTTTTTCCAGAGGTTTTACTGCTTCGTGTCTACAATGCCTTTAGTTCAATTGAGTGATTATTTTTTTTGTACATGGTATAATTTCATTCTTTTGCCAGTGATCATTCTTTGAAGTCAATTCGTTTGATGCATTGGCCTTTTTTGCAAGGTTGTCTTGGCAACTTGGAATTGTGTGCTTTCCTATGATGGTTTTTAAAAGATAAACTTTTATGAAGCCCAGTTTGTCCTCTGTAGCTGGATTTTTCTGTCCCATCAGCCAGTTCCCAAATGACAACACAGAGAACTATTATTAATTATGAAAGCTCAGCCAATGACTTAGACTTGACCTAATAACTGTTTTTCCAATATATTTTTTATTTAAATTAGAAACATGCTTGCTTCTCATGTCAATCTCAGCTTAAATTAACCCATTTCTATTATCTAAGTGCTGCCACATGGCTCATGGCTTGTTACCTTATCTCCTACACATCTTGCCTCCTCTGCATCTGGCTGGTATTTCTGCCTTTTTCTTCCTAGCATTCTCTCTGCTTCCCCTCCCAAATCCTGCCTAGCTACTGGCTATCCAGCTTTTGTTAAACCCATCAGAATGACAAATCTTCACAGTGTGAAAAAGGATTTATTCAACAACAGTACGCAAACTTTCTATGTACTGAAAATGATACTGAACTCCTGATCCTTTCGCACCCACCTTAGTATTGAAAACACACCATCAGAATGTTGACACAAAAATATAGACATGTTTTCATTTAGTGGGAAGTTTCTTCAGTTTCTTCTGTGTTTGATCGTTTGCAGTATATAGATCTTTCCCTCCAAGTTAGGCTTGGTTCTCATTGTACTATTTTTGTGGTTATGGTAAATGAGTTTGCAGTCTTGGTTTTTAATCATGTTTTGCTAGTCCACAGAATGGCTACTTACTTTGGATGCTGATCTTGCATCTTGCAATCTTACTGAGTTTGTTTATTAGTTGTTAACAGTATTTTGGTAGTACTTTTCAGGGTTCTATGTATACAGGATCATCTTGAAACACGGAACATTTAATTTCTTTGTGGTTATGTTATCTGGATCCTTATCATCATGAGGATAAGAGTCAGGCCAGATGCCTCAAGGCAAAACGAATGTTGTCTAAGTGTCAATCAGCTGAGGGAACAGCAAGGCAGCCCTGGTCAGTAAGTAAATTTGTAAAGCTATGAGTGGATTTTTTAAAAAGCAAAGATCTATACAATGTTTAACATTTCAGAAACACTTTGATCAATTTCATGCATTACAGTGTCATCAATAACGTGGGAGCATTCTGTTTAATTAATAATTTCTCTACCGCTGCAGAATCTGAGGCTCCCCCAGCCACCTCGCTGGGTATGCTGTTTATCTCACAGCTACATGTCCTTTATTTTGTTGGTCTGAATCTGATGTGTTTCTAATATTTTCCACTATTATTTTTCATCAGTTCCTTATCATAGACACTATATTTTTACTTAATATTTACCTTAAAGCAACTTCTTGGCTAGTGGTTCTCAACCTATACATCTCTACCCCTTTGGGATTGGGGTTTGAACAGAAGTTGACCTGCACATTGACAGTTACTGAGAGAAAATTCTTTAGAAGGAGGAGGAGGAGGAGGAGGAGGAGGAGGAGGAGGAGGAGGAGGAGGAAGGGAGAGGAGGAGGAGGAAGAGGAAGAGGAGGAAGGGGAGGAGGAGGAGGAAGAGGAAGAGGAGGAAGGGGAGGAGGAGGAGGAGGAGGAAGAAGAAGAAAGAAGTAACCTGTGTTCTATGACATATGTTGATTTGCTGCCCTCCACCACCACCGAGCTTTGGTGGTCTGATCTTACACAGTCTACTGGAGGCAAGTTTGATAATATTCTAGGTGCAAGATTATATACCTTAGAGAAAACGTAGCTATCTTCAGTAACCAATCACCTCCTCATGTAATCAGTGGTATAAGGGTATCTAACATGTTTAGGCTAAACTGCTTGCCTTTGTGAGTCCTGACTTCACCAGAGACTTTCTATTTCTCACATTTGTAAGGCTAATTAGCAACTCACCGATTTCGTCACTACGAATCCCTGAGTCTAAAGCTGGCTTGCCCATTATGTGGCCAGAAATAACGATAGGCGACAATGGGGTGTATACTTCAATAGCAACTTCGTTTGAAACAGAGGATGTCTGATAAAAGGGCAAGTGATGACTCCTGGGATAGGAAGTTCTGATTATAGCAATCGACAATGTAAGGTGTAGCTAGTGAGACACTAATACCACATACAAATACCCAGCACTATTGAAAAGTAGCAGACATAGACAACATGCATGTTTAGGGCAGTGCTACTTAAAAATGCCTAAAATCAGCTCAATAATAGGAGAATAAACATATTATGCTAGTAAAATGTTACAAAACAACACACAAATATACACACAGGCACATAAGTGTAGTATGTATCTAACATCACTATATATTAGATTACTATATGACCATGTTATTTATCAACATGCTTTCTATGTGTTAATAGATATGTATATTCTATATTTTTGATCTTTAAAAAAAAGACAGAAGACTGTCCTAATTTATCGCTCTGCTTTATTCCTGCAAGAGACAGTGTTTCAATAAATTTGTAGCTAATCTGGAGGCCCTAAGCTTCAGTGACCATCCTGTCTCCACCCATTGGGGGATGGAAGGGGTAGTTACCAAAGCGTGTGGTTACACTTGGCTTTTTGTTAGTTCTAGGGGATCTGAACTCACAGTAAATAGTCCCTTTGTACTACGAGTTCTTTCCAATCTTTTTACTTGCATTTCAAATTGTTAAACTATCCAAAGCCAACAATGAATGCTAATTTGGCTCTGTAAAGAGTCACAAATGGCCAAATTAAAAGAGTAGAGGGGCATTTCCCAATAATCAGTGGTAACATCAGTTAGAAGTTATTTTTGTAGATCTTTTTGAGATGCTGTTGTGTGTCACTTCATATCTCCAAAGAATCTCCTACTTTTTAGCGTCTTTATTTTATTTATTTTTTTTAACAGGCAGGGAAATAGCTTTTATTATTTAGTTAACAAAGAGAAGCTTCAGGGACACTTTGATGAACATATATTATAAGAGACTTTTAAGAACAGAGATGATCATTGTTCAAGTCCATTGGAATCTAGAGCTATTTCTAATATTCCTAGATCCTAGCTCATGCTAAGAGCAATGTGATTTGTAAGACACTATCTGATTCCTCTAGAAAGCCAAACTCTTTAAAACTTTTTTATTCTTTTCTCTTTAAACTGAGAAGGCCTATAGGATATTTATTTGCATTGTCGGCATTTCTAGGATCCAAGTCTTATAATACAAATTTTTTAATCCTTTGAAATTAAAAGAAGTAAATATCCTATAACATGCTGATATAAATCTTTTTTTTAAATTTTATTTTCCAGTTTAAATTTAGATAAGAAACGAGGTTGCTTCACAAGTCAGTTCCAGGTCCCTCTCCCATTCCCTCCCCTCCTCCCGTGCCCTCCCCCAACCCCCCCATTATCCCCTCATTTCCCCAGGGAGGGTGAGGCCCTCCATGGGGGTGTGCATAGTCTGTCATTTCATATAGGACAGGGCCTAGACCCTTCCCCAAGAGTTCAGGGTGAGAGTGCACCTCACATTGTTCTATGGGAGTCCAAAGTCCAGCTCAGGCATTCTTTCTCAAAGGCAGAAATGTAAACTCAGCATACAAGCCTCTTATTTTCCCAAATGCAGAAGTGTATTGAAGTGCCTATCACTGGGAAGTCTCTTTCAGAATGGGAAAACAGATTTAAAGAAGGATATGAGAATGAAATGCTTTCTCAGTTATGGAGAACAACTGTTGTCACACCAAGGCTGCAAATCAGCTAGGAAATGCTTCCAAGGCACACTTTCCTTCTCCTCTGCACACCCAATGATACAAACTTGTCAAGAGACTCAAAATCAGCACCTATAAAAAGCTGGGTTTCAGGGTGAACTCTTTGCTTTAGAAGTACCATTATCGCTACCAGAGATGGAAGAAACCCACTATTCATCAATGAGTAAACAAACAAAATGTGCTGCATCTATGCAATGGGACCTATTTGACAGCATCAAGTTGGTACAAACACTGAAGGGAGTGTTTGCCTGAAGACAGAGAACAAAACATTGTTTTGAAAATTTCATTCTCCTAGTAACACATTTGCCTACTGATTTATTATGTACAAAGCAGCTTCATGTCAACTGTTTAATTTAATCTTTATAATAATTTCATGTATTGAAAGTTTTTCTATTTTACCGAGGAAATGAACTCAGAGAAGGCAATCTATACAGTATGCTGGCACCCAAACAAGCTCTCTCTATTTTTTAGAATTACACAAATGGGTACTGGATCTGCATCGTGCTCTCTCTCCTGTCTTCCTCCTTCAACTCCTTCTTACTCCTTCCACATTATTGATATCTTTTTAAATTATTGTTGGTACATGTATATGCACATGTATATATGTTCACAACTGTATATAACCAATGGGTTCCTTTAGCAAATGTTTTTAATTCCAAGCTATCTATATTTTGATGGTGAGCCTTTATTGATTGGATTTAATGTTTCTCTCTTAGGCAGGAGTTTGAAGCAAATGCCCCTGGTTGGGTCAGACACCCAGGACCTTTTGTTCTTGTGTTCCCATCACTTCCTGGGATTTGTCATTATCTCACTTCCTGGAAACACCCAGGATGCTTTCAGTCTTTACCTATGAAGCTATACTTTGTTCCCTCTCATGTCATTGGGTAGAATCAATCATGTGACCATGTATAATTATGAAAATTACTGGGAGGTATAGACTAGCTGCAAACGAGTGGATATTGGTGGTGAGTTTTATGTGGCAGTGAAACACAGCCTCATTTTTTCTATTATGAGTTGAAATGACAAGACCAAAGTCAAACATATGTATTGTGCTAACATGTTCTTAGAAAATCAACTATGGATATAATTACACTGCAAGAAATTAGAATGAAATCTAAACACTCATTCCATGTTTCAAGCTGTGCTTACTACAAAGGTAATATAAGCTGAGGTTTCTTTTTTATTTTCTGCAAGCAGTTTTTAGTATTTGTTCATGCTGAAATAGCTCTTTGCATGACTTCCTTTTTTCCATTTAAAAAAATTTTTTATTTCATTTTACATTCCAACCACATTTCCTCCTCCCACTCCCCCTCACCTCTTCCCAAGCTCACCCTCCCAGGTCACCCCTCCTCTCTGGTAAGGGCTCCCATGAGGATTTAACATAGTCTCCCACGCATTGAGATTGAGCATGGCATCCCACCATAGGAAATGGGCTCCAACAAGCTAGCTCATGTACCAGGATTATATTGTGGTCCTACTGCCACTGAACATGGCATCCCATTCTAAGGAATGGGCTCCAACAAGCTAGCTTATGTACCAGGTTTGTATCAAGGTCTTACTGCCAGGGACCCCTCTGAAAGTCCAAGCTTCACAACTGTTTCCCACATATGGAGGGAGGGCCTAGTTCAGTCCTCTGGAGTCTCCACAGTTGTAAGTCTAGAGTTCATGAGCTTCTACAAGGTTGGTTCAGCTGTCTCTGTAGATATCTCCATCATGATCTTGACCTCCCTTTCTTATATATTCCCTCCTCCCTTTCTTTGAATTCCCAGAGCTCAACCTGGTTCCTTGCTGTGGATTTCTGCATGTGGTTCCAATAATTACTGGATGAGGGCTCTTTGACTTGGTAAGATGGAATTGTGTGTTTTCAAGTTGGTGCTTGGTCAAGTACTGATAAAAATCTCCACTTGTCATTTTATAGTTTATTTCTGACACACAAGGCATGCATTTTGAACTGGATATTTACTATCTTAGTTTTTTCTGGGTTTTGGGTTCTCCACATTCAGAAGAATAGTAGACCAGGGAGTTGGCTCGGTCAGTAAAATGCTTGTCACTCAAGCATGAGGACCTAAATTTAATCCCTAGGGTGCACATAACAAATCAGATATGATGGAATGCGTCTTTAATCCCATCTCTGTGGAGTCAGAGGAAGATGGGCCCCTTAAGCTTACTGGACAGCCAGTTCAGCCAAATTATTGAGTTCCATGTTCAGTGAGTTACTCTGCCTCAGAAAATAAGGTAGAGGGGCAGATAACTAATGTCAGCCTCTGGTTTACTCATGCACACACAAACATTCACAAGCACCCTATCTCTCTCTCTCTCTCTCACACACACACACACACACACACACACACACACACACCAAATTCAATAAGGTAACCAATAGCCTGTCATGTTTGGGGGGTGATGGATGGGACCTCTCTGGACAAAAACTCCAAAAGAGGCAACCTATTTCTGGCACTGAGATTTTGTTAGATTTTTTTGTTGTTGTCTAGTAGGGACATTGTTATCCTTCTGTATATTGTCTCCTCTCTCCTACTTTCTAATCCTCCACCCCAATTTAACCCTGTATGTTTCATTATTCTCCTTTAAGCCCTTGTACCATTGTATTCTATTCCCCTCCCTTGAAATTCTCCATGCCTTGGGCTCTTCCTGACCTTGATGGGCCTTCCAAATAAACTGTACATATCTCAAGATTCAGAGCTGACATAAACAAATTAGAGAAGTTTTTACATTTGTTATTTTGAGCCTGAGGTGCTTCATGCAGAATTATAGTTACCAGTGCCTTCCATTTACATGTAACTATCATAACTCAATTTTTAACAGCAAAATAACATTCTACTGTGTAACTATACCCCCTTTTCATTTTCCATTTATCAGCTAATAGACACCTAGGGTGTTTCCATTTCCTGTCTTTCGCGAACTGATCAGTAATGAACATGGTAAGCAGTTTTCTGTATATTGCAGTTATCTGTATGTTGGCATGTAGAGTCCTTTGGGTATATGTCCAAGAGTGGTTGGTATAGCTGTATCATGTGGTATATGTATTTCTAGCTTTTGGAGCAATCATCACACTAAATTCCACAATGATTTCACCAAATCTGCATTCCCACCAGCAGTGAATCCTTAGTGTTTCCCTTTCCCCACAACCACACCAGAATTTGTCACCATTAGTTACATTTTTTATCTTACAAATTCCGACTAGAGAAATATGAAATATCCAGTAGTATTCATTTGCATTTCTCTGATAGCAAAGGATGCTGATCTTTAAAAATGATGGTGTTTTTCATTGTACACAGCTTTTGAGTTTTATAAGATCATGCCTGTTTTATTAGGGGTCCTTTGCTGTGCTGATGAGTTCAAATATATCCCCTACTTACTCCTTAATTAGATTTGTGGTATTAGGTGTTATCTAAGGGCTGCTCCGGTTTGCTTTCTATTGCTGTGATAAACACCATGACCAAAAACAGGTTGGAAAATAAGTAGAGTTTATCTTATCATACACTTCCATGTCACTATCTATCACTGAGAAAAGTCAGGGAAGGAACTGAAGCAGAGACCATGGATGATTGCTACTCACTGGCTTTTTCTCTAGGCTCACATTCAGCTGCCTTTCTAATGCTTCCCAGAACCACCTGATCATATATGGCACCGTCTGCAGTGAGCTGGACCCTCCCATATCAAATATTAACCAAGAAAATGCACTGCAAACTTTCCTACAGACCAATCTGATGAAAGGGTTTTTTTCCCTTTCCAAGATGACCTTAGTTTGTGTCAAGTTGACAAGAAACAAATCAGTACAAGGTCCTTGGTCCATGTGGAGTTGAGTTTGCACAGGGTAAGAGACATTCTTCAACATGTATCTATCCAGAATAATGAAGCATATTTGTTGAAGATTAATTTTCTTCACTGTGTATTGTTGGCTTCTATGTCAAACCCATGTGGCTATAGGAGTGTGGGTTTATGTGTGGGTCTTCAATTGTATTCTGCTAATCTATGAGTATGATTTTTGTGCCAGTGCCATACTGGTTAGCTTCAGAGTATAATTTGAAATTGGGAATGATGGGTATTTCAGTGGATGTTTTATTGTTTAGGGATTTGGCTATCCTGTATCTTTTGTGTTTTCATATGATATTCAGAATTAGTTTCTCAGTTTCTGGGAGGAATTTTGTTGGGGATGGCATTGAGTCTGTAGATTGCTTTTTGGTAGAGTGTCCATTTTCACAACACTTATACTAAGGATCCATGAGCATGGAAGATCTTTCCATCTTCTGTAATCTTCAGTTTTTTCTCTTGTTTTGTTTTTCGAGACAGGGTTTCTCTGTGGCTTTGGAGGATGTCCTGGAACTAGCTCTTGCAGATCAGGCTGGTCTTGAACTCACAGAGATCTGCCTATCTTGCCCCTCTAGTGCTTGGATTAAAGGGGTGTGCCACCAAAGCCTGGTAATATTCAATTTTTTTAAACAGTGCCTTAAAGCTTTCATTGTGTGTGTGTGTGTGTGTGTGTGTGTGTGTGTGTGTGTGTGTGTGTGTGTGTGTGTGAGTTTGAGGCAATTATGACTGGTATTGTTTTCCTGATGTGTTTCTCTTTATGTTTGTGTGGCTGTATGAAGTGAAAGTGAAGATACCTTACCCAAGTTAAACAACCATTTTCAACTTAAGAATCAATAATTTGAGAAGAAATGCTGTTCCTTGTAGACTCACTTTCCATCTTTCTCTGTGTAGCATGGATGTTTGCTTTTGTAATGGGGCAGATGGAGAAGTGAGACCTTGACTCTGTTTCTTAGTTTTTATTAGACAGAATTACAATGTTTTGTGTGTTGTTCTCTTTCTGGGAGCTGCTTTGATTGTCTTCACAAGGTGACTGTCCTTACAAAGGTTGATGCCTTATATCTTTGAGAGGCTTTAATTTGAGGCAGAAAGTAGTGGAAATTCAATTTTGCCTTAAATCCAATTCAGTCTGTTATTGGGCCTTCAAGTAAGGGGTAAGCCTGGTATTTTTATCTTTATCTGTCTGATTCTTGTATTTCTAAAATTGGTTCTCTATTGGGGAACAGAGGTGTGATTAATTATCACCCTCCAACTGCAACAACCGCCAGGCAGTCTCTGCAGGGTAGCTTGGAAAGCAAGGAAGAGCAGCCTACAGGAAGACAGAACACAGGGGCTTGAAAAGATAAGCATGGATGAAATGCACAGCTCGATGACATTTTAATTTCTAGCAGTTTCTTCTTCAACTCTGGCTACATTTCTTTCTCCATTTGGATCCAAGAAATTTATATGAATCTTCAGAATGAATTTTGGGGGGTGTAGAGTAGAAGCTAAAATTGTTCTAGGTATTATTTGTTTCATCATGTTAGGAACATATCTCAATTATATTTTTAGTAAATAGTTATACTACCTGAAGGATGAGTCTTGCATTGTTCTAAGAGTCATCTAGTATCAAATACCAAAGAATACCATGATCACAGGCTTCTGTTCTATCATGGATGTCTTCATTACAAGCCCTATGGAGAAAAAAAACAGGAATAGTAAGAATTGGTACAAAATGGATTTCCAGGGCTGGAATCACAAGCTGCCCTTTAGTGTCCTGAATCTAAATGAGGGGGAGAGATGTAATCTAAATTTGTTACAAATGATACAGACTGGGTGGTAACACTTGGGGTTACTTCAGCCCAAGGACCACAAAGTGGCTGAAAATTAGTTAGGTAATGTCAAGACATTTATTAAATTTTTAGCTATATATAATGTCATCTTGAATAAAGTATGAGATCACTTCATTGAAGGACATGAAATCATGTGAGTGGAACATATTAGCTTTGCCTGTTTTGTCAAGATTTAGAATGTAGAGAGAGTAACTCCGGCTCTTGAAATGAAACATCTAGACCTCTCAAAATTCCCACTCAAAATCATGCATGTGCATGTGGCAAATTAAGAAGAGATAAAAATTTTACAACTGACAAAACCGTTTCAGTGGAGACAAGTTATTCCGGGAGGGAAGTATTAGAATATTGTTCTGCTAAGCTGGGAGGTGGTGGCACATGCCTTTAATCCCAGCACTCGGGAGGCAGAGGCAGGTGGATCTCTGTGAGTTCAAGACCAGCCTGGACAGCCTCCAAAGCCACAGAGAAACCCAGTCTTAGAAAAAAATTTAAAAAGAATATTGTTATGCTAATATGAAGGAAATTAGTTTAATACTAACTATACTTCCTATGACACAATTCCAGTGTGCTTGGTGCTAAGTGACTTTGCTATCGATTTGTGTTTTACCACTGTGTCCTGTCTGATGTCACTCATTTGGATAGGAATTTTACAGTGCTGTGTACTCACTCTGGCTGCTCCCTTCTGAATCAAGCTCTATTTCCAGTTCCTTACTTTTCTTTCATTTTTTCATCTCGAGACAGGATCCCCTTAGGCTGTCAAACTCTTGATCTCAAACTCCTCATGCATCAACCTCTTAGACGGTTCAGTTTGCAGGCCTGTGCACCAGGTGACTTCACTATAATTTTAGAATATGTTCCTATTTGCTTTTAAATTTTTCATGTATGTAAACTAGTAGGTCATACTGACAACAGGCTCATCTATCTCTTATTATGTCTCTTGATTCCATCAATTGGTTATGCTATGTGATTGATCTTGACCATCTCAGATCATCACATAGTGATGAAAATGCCCGTGACCCAATTCCAGGCTGTGCCCCTATTAGTGATCCATGTGGCATTTATATCCACTAGAAAAGTCCATTTCTTCTGAGAAAACGTTTTAGGAGAGCCTAAATAGATAGTTACATCGTTGCCCAATGAACCTGGAAGAATAGTAATATCCAAGGACAATGTACAGGGAACTTAGAGGATATGTATTTCTATCTAACAGGAGAACTGCAATGCACCAATGAAGTTCATAGTGGAGAGGTTCACTGATCACTGAGATCCAGTTCAGTTGCAACACCACCATACTGTTAAGTACCTATTCACTTCAATTCCTTTCATTGTATATTTATGTCCATCTCAAACAGAGCCATCACAAGGCATAGTACAGCCAAAAACCAACCAACCATCCAAACAAACAAACAAACAAGCAAACAAACACAAATTTAGAAAGAGATGAAACAGCTACTTGGGTTAGGAAGGCTGGAATTATCATACCAGTTTGAAAAGCCTCTATAGTCTCTATGTTAAAAGATTTAAAGTAAACACCATGTAGTATGAGATAGATAATGTAAGCCAAAATAAGGGATTTATAAAAAATGACGCAAAACAGTAATGTTACATTTCAAAAGCATTTTGTCAAAAAAATGACAACTCTCTGGCTGGATCTGATTCAGTTGTCAGAGCTCTTACCTAAATGCACAAAGCTCTGTGTTCAGTCCCTGTCGCCACATGTGTTGTTGGCAGAGCCTATATTCCCACCACTTAGGAGCTAGAGGCAGGAGGATCGTAAGCTTAAGCTCATCTTCAGCACCCTGTAGGCAAATGTATGTAGGAAGGGTACTTGAAATGATCTCAAAAATCATAAAAAGGAGAAAAAAGTTCCACAAGAACAGGGGAAGAAGTCTACCACCATTTGCCACAAAATGTATGAAATTGAAAGACATTATGTTAATTTAAATAAACCACAAATGGAAAGGTAAGTATCCTGGATATCTCCTTGTGTGTGAACATTAAAAAATAATGCACATAAAGTAGACTCGTGACTACCAGAGACTGGCACAGGTAGGTAGTGGATGGAAACAGGAAGAGAGATTTGATTAGTTTGTCCTCTGTGTGTACGTTAGTTACAAATTTAAAAACAATGTATGCTTCTCAGACTGTTGTAAGAATAAAAACCAAAACTACATAAATGGTTTTTTTTAAATGACTGACATAAGAGAAATCACATGGGGCTGGAGAGAAGTCTCAGTAGCTAAGAATATTTAGTATCTTTGCAGAGGACTCAAATTCTATTCCCAACACCAATATATTATGACTCACAACCACTTGTAACCAGCACTAATAGAATCTAACACTTCTAGCTTTCAAGAGCATCTATGCTCATGTGCAACACACACACACACACACACACGCATGATTAAAAATAAATTTTTAAAGAAAGATAAACCCTGTAAATTGCAGAACAATGATTTTTAGTGTGACAACAAATAACAGGAAGGCAATGAAAAACTGTGTTTTATGGTTTATTTAAAATGTTTTTCTTTATTTTATATTAGTTAGTATGTATTTATGTGACCAATCATTATTTTCTACATTATTAGGAAAGATCGACATTTTTTAATATTAAAACTATTTGTGGTAAGTGAAGAAAATTCTTCTATGATATCTTAGTTAGGATTTCTATTTCTGTGATGAAACACCATGACCAAAAGGCAAGTTGGGGAGGAAAGGGTTCATTAGGCTCACACTTCAGCATTGCTGTTCATCAGTCAAGACAGGAATTCAGACAGGGCAGGATCCCAGAGGCAGGAGCTGATGCAAAAACCATGAAGGGTTGCTGCTTACTGTCTTACTTCCCCTGGATTTTTCAACCCACCTTCTTATAGAACCTAGGACCAATTGCCCAGGGATGGCACCACCCACCATGGGCTGGGCCCTCCCCCATTAATCTCTAAATGAGAAAATGCTTTACAGCTGGATCTCATCGAGGCAGGCCCTAAACCGAGACTCCTTCCTCTATTGACTTTAACTTTTGTCAAGTTGAAACACAAAACCAGTCAGTACACATAGTGTTTTAAGTTTCCCCATCCTCAGAGACTCATTTCTAAATTGTTATGTTTATTGTACTAAATGTTTGAAACCAAACACCAGAGGACGAGTATTCATCCAGAATAGGGGGAATCTTATGCAAATAAATTAACTCCCTCATTAAGGACCCATCAAGCAGAGATGAAAATAATACAATTAAGGCTTAATTTCTTTAGTGTCATTTTGTACTAATCATTAAGGCTAGACAATTTCATATGAAAATCAATCATATCTGTCCTCCTTCCACAGCCTAGAAAACCACTCCATCGACAGCATGTGGCAGGCACTTATTTAGCAAGGAAGGTAGCAAGGAAGTTTTGGGAATTGTCTCCCAGTTGGTTCCTCTTCTCAACCCTTGTTTGCTTTGGGTATGTTTTATTTAGCCACATCGGTCACCCCTCTTGCATCTAGGTTTCTTGACATTGCTACTTTCCCTTTTAAGTTACTCAGCTTCCTTAATACTTGAGGGACTCATGGTGAGTCTGGACCTGTGATAACCAGTAATAGCAGTTCTTCTGCCTCTGCTCTAAACACCGGAGTGCTTGGAGCCTCGTCTCTGGTCAACTCTTTCCTGTTACATTCTTTTTTTTTTAATTTTATTTTCCAGTTTAAATTTAGATAATAAACAAGGTTGCTTCACAAGTCAGTTCCAGGTCCCTCTCCCATTCCCTCCCTTCCTCCCGAGCCCCCCCCCCCCGTTATCCCCTCATTTCCCCAGGGAGGGTGAGGCCCTCCATGGGGGTGTGCATAGTCTGTCATTTCATATAGGGCAGGGCCTAGACCCTTCCCCAAGAGTTCAGGGTGAGAGTGTACCTCACATTGTTCTATGGGAGTCCAAAGTCCCATAGAACAATGTTCTTTCTTTAAAGATTCAAAGTTCTTACGATACAGGTCTTTCACTTGTTTGGTTAGCGTTACCCCAAGGTATTTTATGTTGTTCGTGGCAATTGTAAAGGGTTATGTTTCTCTGATTTCTCTTTCAGCCCTTTTATCATCTGTATATAGTAGGGCTACTGATTTTCTTGAGTTGATCTTGTAGCCTGCCACTTTGCTGAAGGTGTTAATCAGCTGTAAGAGTTCCCTGGTAGAGTTCTTTGGGTCATTGATGTAAACTATCATATCGTCTGCAAACAGTGAAAGTTTGACCTCTTCCTTCCCAATTTGTATCCCCTTGATCCCCCTTTGTTGTCGTATGGCAATAGCTAGAACTTCGAGTACCATGTTGAAAAGGTTTTGTTTTGTTCCTGATTTTAGAGGAATTGTGTTGAGTTTCCAGTTTGATGTTGGCTGTTGGTTTACTGTATATGGCTTTTATTATGTTTAAGTATGTCCCTGTTATCCCAGATCTCTCCAAGACCTTTATCATGAAGGGGTGTTGGATTTTGTCAAAGGCTTTTTCAGCATCTAGTGAGATGATCATGTGATTTTTGTTTTTCAGCTTGTTTATATGGTGGATTACGTTGATGGATTTTCGTATGTTGAACCATCCCTGCATCCCTGGGATGAAACCTACTTGATCGTGGTGAATGATTGTTTTGATGTGTTCTTGGATCCGATTTGACAGTACTTTATTGAGTATTTTTGCATCAATGTTCATGAGGGATATTGGTCTGAAGTTCTCTTTCTTAGTTGTATCTTTGTGTGGCTTGGGGATCAAGATTATTGAAGCCTCATAGAAAGAGTTTGGCAAAGATCCTTCTGCTTCTATTGTGTGGAACACTTTGAGAAGAATTGGTATAAGCTGTTCTTTGAATTTCTGGTAGAATTCTGCTCTTGCTAATACTCCAGTTGCTACTCTGCATTCCACTTGCTCAAGCAGTTTGTCCAACCACTGGTTGTATGTTCATCACCACCTTCTTATCTATTCCCACCCACACTGCCCACTTGCTACCTGGCAGAGCCATAACTGTGACACACTGTTTGGTGTCATCTCATGCCCTTGTCTCTTCCTACCCTTGTGTCTTCCCTTGGCATGCAGTATGCTGTGCTGTGACACACTGTCTAGTGGCACCTTCTGTCCTTGTCTCTTCCGTCTCCACACAGTCACTGCCATATGGTAGGGCTGTACTGTGACATGCCTGTACTGTGACATGCCATCATCTGGTTTCACACCACACCCTTGCTTTGTTTTGCTTACAATACTTAATTTAATCTGCACAGCTACTTTTCAAAAACGTAGCTGGAAAGTCTGGAGTACAACCACACCCTGGGCTTCATACATGTGGAAAGAATAAGCCACAAAGAATTCCCCACAACTGGGTGGCCTAAACCATTCACTCTCCCATTTCACTCTTACCTGGATACTTCCCTTTAAACCACCAGCAGTTCCCTTCCGTGGTAACCATGCTTCACATATCCTTGACAAGGCAAGGGACCACCCACATCCACCCATTTAGTTCTTATTTGCAACCATGTCTCTTTTTCTTTTTATGAGTTCAACAGTAGACAGCATTCTAAACTCCATTCCTCCCTTGTTCCAAAAAACATTGCTACTCCAATGGAGTATCTCTGCCCAATGAGAAATCTCCAGCTGTGATATCCTAGCTGTAAGGACCAGAGTACTACTGAGTACTTGAAAATCAGCAAGTTCAGCTGATGACTTGAGATCTCATTCAATATTAAAGTTCAGAGTTTGTGAGCATCTGTGGACATGGAGTTCTTTATCTACGCCTGTGCTTTCGAGTCCAATGACGCACAACTTTCAGAAACCACTGCATAATGTTTTCAGAAACATCTCCTGGGTTTCCAGCTCAGATCTTTATCTGACCTTCAGTTTCCCACCTCTTAGTTTTTCACTTGAATGAATAATTGGCAGCATCAATTGAAAGTTTCCACACCCCTCTTGGTACTTTGGTCATCCCTCTCTTTTCACTGTCTTCCTCATCAGTATCTTGGCAGGGATTGGCTCTAGGATCTCCTATAGATACCATGTCCTGTATACAAAATGGTGCATGGTTTGTGTCCAGTTCACATACTTTTTCTCATGTACCTTAAATAATCTTTATATTATTTAACCTTAATAAAGTATGAATGTTATATAATAATTGTTACTCTTTCACCATTTAGGAAACAACAATAAAGTACTATTCATTTATTCAGTACAGAATCTCTTCAAATACTGCAGATCTGTGATTGTAGCCTCTATGTTTAGGGGGCTGACTCTACATCCTAAGAGATGCTTGTTCAACAACACTGGGCTATTCCTGGTAGCTCCTAATCTCACGCCTCACTTAGAGCCCCCTTGGGCAGTCCTTTAGCTGTAGTCAAAATTAGCATGAACTCTGATGTTTTCCATTACCATCAACATCTCTTACCACTATGGCAGCAGTATCTTAATGGTCCCAGCACTTGGAGTGTTTGATCCTTCTTCTATCAGGTGTTGTAATATTATTGCCAGAAGGCCCACTTTAAACATAAATCAAGATAGTTTACTTCGGTGACAAAATTCCTTTAATAACATTAAAAACACAATAAAAGCACATTTCTTTGACTTTTAAATCTCCATATGATGCAGAATTTTTGTTATTTCTCTGTCTTCATCCATCACTACTGTCATTCATTTCTGTTACCATCTATTAATATGGACCTTCTTGACTACTGTCAGAAAACAGTAGGCAGGATCTTGTCACATTACTACAAAGAAATCATGGGCTGGGCATCAGTAATAGAGAACTTGCAAAACATACTCAAGTCGACATCCAGCACCACCCAAAAATTGCGTGTGTATTTGTGTGTGTATATGTGTGTTTGTGTATATGTGTATGTGTGCATATTTAATCTCTGTATATCAGTAATTTCATCACTCAGGAGTAATATACATATTCCTTATTTAGATAAGATGAGCCATTGTGGAGTCTGATAATTAAAATTCTTAAATTTGGGGGAGGGCTCAATTCTGAACTGTGCTGTATTCGTTTTCCTGGAGATTTATTGGTTTAAATTGAATAAATCAATTTCATTGATAAAAACTTCAATGTTATTTATAATATTTATTTATTCATTTATTTTGAGACAGGGTTTCTCGTGTAATAGTCCAGGCTGACCTGGAACTCACTATGTAGACCAGGCTGGTCTCAAACTCATAGAGATCTGCTTGCCTCTACCTCCCAAGTGCTGGGATTAAAGAAGGGTGCCACCATCACCTGGATCTGCAAAGTTCTTAATTACTGCAAAGACTGAGTGGATTACAATTTCCAAAATATGCAGTTCATTTTGATTAAATTAATTCCAATGAATACAAGCAGAACTATGTTTTTCTTGTTCCAGAATAATGATTGTTTCTCTCTGAGCTATACCAGTCATTAAAAACTGCTATTACCAGAACATACACAGAAAATAGATATTTGATGAGTCTAATGGCCACCCTACTCAGAGAACAAGGGATGTTTCATCAAAACAAGGATTGTCCTCAGATGGTGAAACATCTAGTTCTCAACTGCAAAGGCCTGTAGTGTTTATTTACATCACACTGAGTTGTGTGACTCATTTCCAGATAGTCTGTTATATGAAATGAGGGTGCAGAAGCCAGAAAAAGCAACACGCAATCTATTCAAAACCCCAAGCTAATTCCTACCTACTAAAGAGTAGGTTGTGTTCCCTATGTCAATCAAAATCCCAGAGCAGAGTTACAAATGCCACAGAAATAAGAAGGGACGCAGAGACTTCCCTCCAAATGACAACCAACACCCAAGGCAACACACTGCAGGAACCACCCAGAAGTCTTTCTGAAGTGGAAATATGCCCACATATTAAACTTCCACCAGCAAGCGCAAAAAACAAGTCTGAAATGAAGTCCACAACCCTGGAATTTTCAGCCTTCTCTGTGTCTGCATACACCATTTCATATGCACAAAATTGCTTATATTAGCATTGGCAGCTTATGCTTTCTACTCTGCTTAAAACCTGTAAAGGTTTTAAAGAATATGAATCTATTTATAAATGTCTAAGAGCAAGGCCATATTCTTCATAACAACAAAATCCACAGCTGTCTGTAAAGCCTTCATGGTATTAAGCTCCCCATGCCCGGATACAAGTGACCACGAGACTAACGATGCTTTACTTTGAGTGGGTGACTGAGCACTGCATGGAATTAATTAAAGCACACTGTCTTAGCAGTGTGAGTTTACTGTCCAGTGGGTACTTATTAAGCTTTTCTGAGAATCAGTAAGTCATGTGTCTACTGTCCTATCTGTCTAATACTTTCTCCCCTCTTGTCTTTCACAATAGCAATTTTGGTTTAGACTCATCATGTGCTCATATTCCTAAAATCCATTCTAACTTATTTGGATGTTCTAAATTCCTGTAGGATAAACTAGTTTAATAAACAGGCTTATAGACACTTGACCTGAATCCCTTTTCTCTGTCAAGTTGGGATTTTCAGGACCCTGCTTTTTCTTGAATCAGAATTATAGTCAATTTTAATCAGAAATACATCTGTAAATACTTTGTATGGAGAACTAGCTATCTCTCATAGAGAGAGGAGAGTCAAAGGCTCTTGAATGAAACAAAGCCAGCCTGATTCTTGACTAAGTGCTATTCTCTAACCTGATAATGAATAGTGGAATCTCACTCTGAACAAAAGAAAATGGCCCACTGGCTTGTTAACATATGACAATTATACAATCATCCTTTATAGGCATGACCAGAAATTCCAAAAGGCCCCAACAAATTGTATGATCCAAGTCACTGACCTTGAAATTCCAACCAGTTTTGTTATATGTGTCTAATGTGTCGTTTGCCATCTGATAGGTAGTATAACATAGCTTATACATGAAAACTGTGTCGTGAAGTTTGCTTATCCATGAAGAAAAGATAGGCAGTATGTAAAGAGGCAGAATAATAATAGCTCATAAATGATAAGGGGAAACTTTATGTATTTGAACTCATTTGCTTATATTAGTGTGTGTGTGTGTGTGTGTGTGTGTGTGTGTGTGTGTGTGTGTAGCTAAAACAACAATCCAGAAGGAAAGTGTCTTGGTTTATGTCAACTTGACTCAAACCAACAAAATTTTTGGAAGAGGGACTCCCATTTAGGAAAATGCCTCTATGAGATTTGTTGGTAGACAAGTCTGTAGTGCATTTTCTTCATTAATAATTGAGATTACTAAAGGTGGCTGTTTCAGGTTATTTTATTATGTTATACACCCCAATATTGCTTTATTTACTGGAAAAACCTGTTCCTAGTCGAGTTTGGCTAATCCCTAGAATACACCTTTAATCTGAGAGTTTGAATTGTGTAAACAGGATTAAAGTTGAGCAGAGGTCAAGAGGCCAAACAAGCAACCAGTTTACTGGAAGCAAACATGTAATTATTAAGAAAAAGGCATAGAGAGTAAAAAGGAATCAGGAAGAAGGAAAGAGAGACATAGAGGAAGTAGAAGGGTGGGATATTTTAGTATGAGGTGGCTTTTTGGAACGTCATAGGAAAAGGGAACTTTAGGAAGTCAGCAGAGGAGGAAGGTCAGCTGGGTGCTTTCTCCAAAAGGAGAGGGTTAAGTTATATTAAGAAAAAAATCTTTCCAATGTTAAGGATGGGAACTATCATAATACAGGGCGTTAGAACCATGTATAGTGTTATTTTAGATCACCTGAAAATAGAAGCAAAAATGAGAAGATAAATGACATAACTGAGATTGACATGCTACCAGTTAAAATTGATATCATTATGGTAATTCATATTTTATCCTTAATAGCCTTAGTGTTTTGTGCCAAATATGAAAAATGAATTAAGATACAAGCCTTAGAAAATTAGAAAAATACTTAGATACAAGCTGAGAAATTTAGCCAAGAACCTACTATATCACTGTATGATGAAACTAAAGAGGGAGATCCCATGTTGTTAGAAAATCAAACTTAGTTTATCCAGTTACTATGCAAGAACAACCAGCAGATGATAGGCATTGCCAAGGTTAACACGAAGTTAAGTAGAATCCTATATAAATGTTAGATTTCAAGAGATTTAAGGAAGTGGTTGTTTCATATGGTATACATTCACTTTGTGTGAAGCGGGTGTTAAATTAATGGGCAACTCAGAACAGAATTATCCTTTAAGACTGAAAAGACTTGACAACAACAGTATTGGAAGCTGGTCCTCAGTTACAATGGTGAGCATGGTGGAAAGAGGAAACTAGGACCATAGAGCAACAAAGTAGGGCTACAAGTATTAATATTTGCCAAGACCAGTTGCTAGGTGAAGGTCAATATGCTGTGTGTGTGCTCTGTTGGGTACATGAAGCCCAGGAAGGGAAGGACTCCCAGACTTACCATGCTTTCTTCGACAAATGGTTTACTTTTAATTTTTAATCGTGATGTCATTTTCTCTGGTCTTCATTCTCCTGCCACAGTCTTTCCAGTTCCTCAGTCCAAACATCAGTGGTCTCAAAAGTCTTTGGTGGAGGATAAGGGCAATGATAAGTCAATCTTGTATAAGGCCATCCACATTGCTAGGGAGCAGTCTTTGCATAAATGGGGTACAGTATTTTCTATGTAATTTATTAGAGAGGACACTGATTTTCTGTAGTAGGATCTGGCTTATAATCATAAGGTGTTTAGTTTAAATTTGTCATATATTCTAGAAGATAGAAATGAGACAAGATTAAAATGCCAGGATAAAGCAGAAATAACCTGACTATATCAGTTGATCCCAGAAGTGACAAGAGTCAGAAAAACTCTATATCTGCATCTATATTTGTTCCAGAGGAGCCATCCTATGCAGCTAGTTCTTAGAAGTATGATTTGCTGCATTGTTTTTTTAAAGATATCATTCTGATTGTTACATATTAACAAGTGAGCTGATGTGATGGCTTAGTGAGGGCAGGCACTATCTACCAAGACTAACGGTTAGAGTTCAGTCCCTGAAACTCATGTGATATAAAGAGAGAACTGACCCTGGCAAGTTGCTCCCCCACAAACTGTAACATCCCCTCACATAAAAAGAGAATGTTTCAAGATATAAAATGGTAATTTAAAGGATGAATCAATTGCCAGGATAGATTTAAAAGAGAGACCAGGTAAGGTTCTTTAACCACTGGGCTAAAGGAAAATAATGAAGAACACCAAGTATGGAGTATGCTTACAACTACTCATAGGTTTATCTGATTCTATCTAAATAGCTTACATAAATAGAAATTATCTGTGTAGTATAGTGTAGGTGGCTGTGATTTTCCTACCTGATTTTTTTATGGGAAGGCCTGTATAAAGCTAGAATTAGTTCATCTCTTTCCTTTTAAAAGAACCTAGTTTACTCTTTTTATATTATTATTATTATTAATTTTACTCTAGTTATACCTTTGTGATAAGGATTTTGTCAGTCTTTCTTTGCCATTCATCCTATCTGATGGATTAGGTTGAGGTCATGAGGACTGGATGGCTTTGGAAACACTGAGAACACTGTCTTCTGTGTTGACACTCCTTTTCAGAATCTACACTGTTTAGAGTTAAGTCTCTGAGGTCTCTGACATCTCTCTTCAAAAGAAGAGGTATTTTCCTAGGACAGTAGTACATTGGAGGGATATTCCATCATTCCCTGTGACTGAGCTGACTTGGAGGCAGGACCAACATATTGACTTTCCTTTAATCCCTGTATCTTCATTTGCTTTGTTCTCCCAGCACATGGTTTTTGAACACCTAGAAATCCATCACACCAGTATTGAACTACATATCATACTTTAAAATTTAATTATTGTAAAACATTGAGCTAAAGTTTGACAGAGACAAGTTTTTAAATAAATCTTGACTTTCTTAAGATTTGGAATTATTTCAGTTAGAAGCCTAACACCACAGAAACCATCATGTCCTGTGAACCAGTTTTGTTTTTCTAAGGTATGAGGATGCTTTTAGAGCACTTGAAGACTCAAGTTTGAGACAGTGATAAGCCAAAGAACATTTGGGCTAAGACTTTCATCTGACTTTTTTATTCATTTGTTTCAAAACTTGAGCTACACAATGAACTACAAGGGATTTGGGAAAACTTGACAGTTTTAACTGAGATGACCATTTACTTAAAAACAAATCTGATCCCATGTAAACATTAGAGAGCCACAGCATATGTAGACAACACATGTGTAGAAAGCCATATAAAGATAGACTTTCAGACTTTTCTTAAAACATACCAAAGATGATGCCCCACTTACCAGTTTTGTTGGACTGTTGGTGATCACTATTCCAGCATTAATAATCCTTGAATTAAAACTCTATAATGATATGACTTTAGCACAACTAGCCTGACTTATTAGCAATAATTTATATAGGTTTAGCAGATGCCAACAGCTGGTTTTAAAATGACATTTTTTTTTACACTTTAGTTTAAATTGGAAAAGACAATAACATCAGAAAAGCTAGATTTTGAGTGTGATGGTTTGTCGTTATTGCATTTCCTATAGGCCATACTCTGAAATTGAAGTTTAACATAGGTATTAAACAGATATGTAGCTATCATTTTACACTTATTGCAGAATCAATAGAAACTTTACATTTAGCATTTTTATATTGTGATGGGGGAATGTTTCTCTTATTGGTTAAAGAATAAAACACTGATTGGCAAGGCAGGATGATAGGTAGGACTAGGAGACAAGAAGGATTCTGGGAAGTATAGGCAGAGTGGCGTCATCATGTGATCCCAGGAAATGACGTGGCTGGGTGGAAACTGCCACTAGTTAGTCACAGAGGTCTGGAGGTCTATACAAATATATAGGAAGTAATGTAGCTGGGCAGAAACTGCCACTAGTTAATCATAGAGTTCTGGAGATTTGTACAACCAGACAGGAAGTGACCACAACTGGGTAGAAAGAGGATATAAGCAGGGACAAACAGGAAATCACTCTGGTCTCTGCAAACACTCTGAGCAGTAAACATGTAGCAGCTAAAGGAGTTGCAGGTCCAGCATGCCCCAGTAAGATATAACTGGATGGAAATACTTAGATTTATAGAAATGGGTCAATAATTAAGGCAGAGCTAGCCAAAAAGAAACCCAAGCCGCTGGCCAACAGTTTCATAATTAGTATAAGTCTTATGTGCTTCTTTGGGGCAGAAAAGGGTGGCAGGACCTGACAGGACAGAAAGCTCATGGTACAATATTGAGAATATTCTGAATAAAAAAGTTAGTAATTAGTAATAAGTTCAACAAAGATGTATAGTGTACATTAGCAGGAGGTATCCCCACCAATATAAAGCATTTTGAGTCTTATTTTTTCTTTCATATGTCTATTACACAAATGAAATTAAATTTTAAGATACATTTAAAAGAAATTATCTCCTGAGTGAGGTAACCCAGTCAAAAAAAGACAAACATGGTATGTACTTACTCATATATGGATTTTAGACATGGATCAGGGGAGTCCCACTGCCAGAAAGTCTGGGAAACAACCTTCATCCAGTGACTGATGGAAGCAGAGGCAGACACCTACAGCTAAAAACTGAACTGAACTCTTGGAATCCAGTGACAGAGATGGAGTACTAATGAGCAAAGGGGTTTAACCTACAGAAACAGCTGACCTGAACAAGGGGAAGCGCTTGGACTCCAGACTGATGGCTGGGAGGCCAGCATAGGACTGATCCATATCCCCTGAATGTGAGTGTCAGTGAGGAGGACTAGGAAATCTATGGGGCCTTGGGTAGTAGATCAGTATTTATCCGTGGCATACAAATGTACTTTGGGTGCCCTTCCCACAATGAGGGATGGTCTTTCAGCCTGGACTCTTGGGGGAAGGCATAGGCTTGCCCTGAATGAAATGAAAGACTTTGGAGATCCTCCATGGAGGGCCTCACCCTCCCTGGGGATCGGAATAGGGATTGGGTGGGGGGCTAGGGGAGGCCTGGTAGGGGAGTGGGAGAGGAGGGGAGGGTGAGGGAGCTGGAATTGATGTGCGAAGCAAGCTTGTTTTTAATTTAAATAAAAATAAAGAAAGAAATTATCAAAATCTTCATATCTAAAATTAACTTTTATACTAAACCTTTTAAACCTTTGTATTATGATACCAGTGAATGTTGATTTATATAAACAAAGAGCATACTGAGGTTTTATGAAGCATTTAATAGAGGAAAAACATCATTTTGATGAGTTTAAGAAGAATGCTTCATTTTATAAATGCATATTTATAACACCTTCAGTGAATTGGCACAGGAGACTGCTTCCTAACCATAACAGTAGCACAGACACTGAATAAGCAATTAATAAATGGGACCTCCTGAAACCGAGAAGCTTCTGTAAGGCAAAGGACACAGTCAACAAGACAAAATGGCAGTCAACAGAATGGGAAAAGATCTTCACCAACCCCACATCTGACAGAGGGCTGATCTCCAAAATTTACAAAGAACTCAAGAAGCTAGTCTCCAAAACACCAAATAATCCAATTAAAAAGTGGGGTACAGAACTAAATAGAGAATTCTCAATAGAGGAGTCTGAAATGGCTGAGAGACACTTAAGAAAGTGCTCAACATTCTTAGCCATCCAGGAAATGCAAATCAAAACAACTCTGAGATACCATCTTATTCCTGTCAGAATGGCTAAAATCAAAAACAGTTTCTGCTAGAGAGGATGTAGAGAAAGGGGAACACTCCTCCACTGCTGGTGGGAGTGCCAACTTATACAGCTATTTTGGAAATCAGTATGGAGATTCCTCAGGACAATGGGAATCAGTCTATCACAAAACCCAGCAATTCCACTCTTAGGCATATACCCAAAAGATGCACATTCATACAACAAGGACATCTGCTCCACTATGTTCATAGCATTATTTGTAGTAGCCAGAACCTAGAAGCAACGTAGATGCCCCTCAACTGAAGAATGGATAGAAAAAAATGTGGTACATTTACACAATGGAGTATTACTCGGAGGAAAAAAAAACAATGGAATCTTAAAATTGCAGGCAAATGGCACTAGAAGAAACCATTCTGTGTGAGGTAACCCAGTCACAAAGAGACAAACATGGTTTGTTCTCACTCATATATGGATTTTAGACATAGAGCAAAGGATTACCTGCCTATAATCTACACCACCAGAGAAGCTAGGAAACAAGGAGGATCCTAAGAGAGACATACATAGTACCCCAGAGAAGAGGAAAGATATAAGATCTCCTGAGCAAATTGGGAGAATGGCTGTAAAAGAGATGGAACTAGGAGAAAGAGAAGGGAAGAAGAGGAGGGGAGAGGAGGACATGAGGGACTAGGAAGGTTGAGTTGGAGGAAGAATAGAGGAGAGCAAGATAAGAGATAACTTAATAGAGGGAGCCATTATAGGTTTAAAGAGAAATCTGGCACTAGGGAAATGTCCAGAGATCTACAGGGATGACACCAACTAACAATCTAAACAATAGTGGAGAGGCTACCTTACATGCCCTTCCCAGATAATGAGATTGATGACTACCTTATATACTATCCTAGTGCCTTCATTCAGCAGCTGATGGAAGTAGAAACAGACACCCACAGCTAAACACTGAACTCAACTCCTGGAATCCAGTTTTACAGAGGAAGGAGTGATGAGCAAAGGGGTCAAGATCAGGTTTGTGAAACCCACAGAAACAGTTGACCTGAACAAGAGGGAGCTCATGGACCCTAAATTGATAGCTGGGAAACCAGCAAAGGATTGATTCAGGCCCCCTGAAAGTGGGTGTCAGTAAGGAGGCCTCAGTAATGTATGGATCCTCTGGTAGTAGATCAGCATTTATCCCTAGCATAGGAATGGACTCTGGAAGCCCATTCTACATAGAAGGATACTCTCTCAGCCTAGACACAAGGGAGAGGGCCTAAGCCCTGCCCCAAGTAACAGACTTTAAAGACATCCCATGGAAGACTTCACCCTCCATGGCTAGCAGAAAGGGGATGAGATAGGGGGTTGGTGAGGGCAGGGGAGGAGGGGAAGGAGAGAGAGCTAGGATTGACATGTAAAACAAGCTTGTTTCTAGTTTAAATAAAAATAAATAAACTAAAAATAAATACATTCACACACATTTTAAGGATAAATAAACCAAGAAACAAAAAGTATTAATTTCAGCATGCTATATAAAAATAATCAACATTTTAAATGAACAAAAATCTTTTCACTCATTTCCTTGGGGAGTTTTAGGGCAGTTTTGTTCTGTATTGTCTTAACATGGAGAGATACTGACAACGGCATGAAAAGAATTACTACACATCGGTAACATTCGAGAAGAATGAAACTTTACTATGCCCTGCTTATCTGTGGAGTCTGTAAGGCTGTCTCTTGTTTATCTGTCTGTCAGTCTGTCTCACTGACTTCTGTTTGTCCTAGAAGATGCTGAGATCAAAGAGTGGTCCCTTCCTTTAGGTCTCTGTGGTTGAACACAGAGAAAGCCATGTACAACCCTGAGCTTTCTGCACTCTGGAAAGGGCTTGTCCGACATAGATGTGTTAGTAAGTTTCAGGAATGGACTCTCGGCAGTAGATCTGGCATGCTGAAAATCGTTACTCATCTTGGAAAATATCAGGAAGGCAAGAGTGTGTACAGACATGAGATGGAGAATTTGTTTTCAGAAGTTCCACTAGACAAGAGAGAATCAAGATACAAAATTCGTTTAGTGTCAGTGTATACTAGCATCCCATTGATGGCTTAGGAGTCCTGAGGGTAGCCTCCTAACTTTTTCATTTTTTTGTTTATGGTCTATGATTGGAAAAGAAACATGTACACCAATTGTCCCTGAAGGTGCAGGCATTTTCCTCAGGGGAGTGCAGTAGATAAGGGTGTGGATGGAGGATAATTAGCTTTTCTCTGCTCCCTGAAGGGCTTAATTCCCTTCTTTCTACTTTCCTCTCATGCCATCCCATCCTGGCAAAGAGCCTTGAGGGCCTAAACATAGGCACTTTAGTTAGAGCATTTCCCTTGATCTCTACAAAATAGCCCAGCTGTAGGATGGTGTTGAACTTAAACCTTATCATTTACCCACACTTTTCTGTCATCCAGCATATATTGTGGCCAGAAGGAGTACAGAAAAATATTAGCTATGTTTCCTTTCATTTTTTCTGGACTAGCCTTATTTTAGTTCTTTAGGACATACTGCAGACACCTATCAAAGTATTTGAAGGGGAGAAAAGTGAGTCCTAAAAATCTGATGGTTTGGGAGTCTCTTCTCATCTGGCCCAGATATTTCTGGGTGAACCTGAGAATAGTCACAGAAGAACCAGAGATCCAGGTTTGAATTGCTTCTCTTATTGGCTTAGTCTATTTTGCCTGAGCTTCAACTAATGACTTCCACTTCTGTTGCCTCTCTCAGAATCACAAAAAAATATCAAAATGCTATTCCTTGCCACCAGCATCTCTGATGAAATTTTTTGTTAATTTAAGGGGAATACTGCCTCTTTCCTAGGAATCTGAAAAAATAAATAAATAAACAAACAAACAAATAAATAAAGCCCAAACTATTAATCTACTAGAGGCAAAGAGACTTATTTACATGAATGGCTTTTGTTTTTGTTTTTCAATTGTCATTAATATTAATTAATGCAATAGTGCAAATAGGCACTCATAGGTTTCTGCTCTTACAGATGAACTGTCTTCAGTCAATTCACAGGGAGGTGTTGAGAACAGGTAGAGAATGATGCAGCATGAAAGTAAATAGACAATAGTGGTACAAGAGCCATGTTATCTAGAAGGCATTGCACTCTTGGTCTTGTATACAACACACAGCATTAGTGCCTCAGCCTATCATTCCTATCATTCTGGTGGTCATCTAGGAAGGTTAGACAAACTTTTAGGTTCAAAATCAGACGTACACAGCAATGAGAAAGTCTGGGGATCAGGAGGCTAAGCCACCACACAAAGTGCCATGTTGGCTTGTCTGTGTTCTCATAGCCTTTGCAGCTCTGTCACCACACTGATGCAAGGCCACAGTCTTTGCACTGCTGGTGGCTCTACACAAGATCCCTGTGGGATCTATGTGCATCTCTCAGTACACAGAACCCCTTCCAAGCTTTAAGAGCAATCTTAACAGGCGCTGCCAATACGGCATTTCTCAGAATGTACAGGCTCACCTTTAGCTTCCAGCTGCAACTCTAACATAGATTAAGGGTTGATACACAGAGGAACATATTGGGAACATAGGCACACTAGTATGTTCAGATTCCTGAATTCAGCTCCTGGTACCACTGACATGGAGAGGAGAAATTCCAGATGAAGTGACTCTTCGCTATGAGCTTCCTCTGGCCTGAAAATGCTCAGTGAAACCAACCTTTTTCTTGTGTTGTCAATAGCATCAATACATTGATGATTATTCAAACACAGTCCTTACATAAGCTCTGTTCCTGCCCTCAACATTTTTACCCCAGGGAAGATAAGCATAGTCAAGGAACAGCGAAAGAAAAAAAGAGAAGTAAGCAAATACATTTTCCTGAAACTTGGCATAGAACTTGCCTTCCAAGGACTATGTAGCCTTTGTAGGGCCAAAATCTCTCCTATGTAGAGTTCAAAGAGAGAATCTCGAGGTACCCTGAGACTTGAATGTCCATATTTGTTTTTTTTTAATCAGAAATGTCAGCTTCATTATAGTCTGTTAAAATAGAACTAATTAACAAAACGATCAACAGTCATTCAAGTAAATAACCACATCAGCTGTAAATGACATCAATAACCAATATTATGGGCCACACTGCATTTCATTCACATTTCATTCACATTGCTTTAGAAATTGTCATTCCTTGACAATTGTTACCCATTGAGATAAGACAGAAATGAATTCATGCCCTACAGTTGTACAACACAGAATTAATATATGCAAACTGAAAAATTTTCTATACAGAAAACAATTAGCAAGCAAGTCTTAGAAAAATGGATAAAGACTTTGACATATACATACATACATACATATATATATTTGACTTTTGTTAAAATGGAAAAGGCAGCAGTGTTTGTGACCTCCACAGCCATCAGAGCAACCACCCACAGGAGGCAGGAAACAGTTAGGTTCAGCACAACTCAGTAGCCAGTATTGGTTCAGATTTCTGGAGTCTGACCCTGAGTATTTTACTTTAGAGATTTTTTTCAATGCAAAAACAAAGAGTCTTGTTGTTTAACGAGATAACCCCATTAGCTCAGGCCCTTTGTCCTTTCACAGCAGATGCTTGGAGAAGGACCCAAGGGGACCACAAGACAGTGAATATATTGGATAGAGCATGGGGTGTGTCTAGGGGTATGCAACAGTCTCAGGATTGGTGCACCTGTCCTGTGTTAATTGGTCAACTGGTTGTTATGGCCTATAGGCCCTCCCAGGGCTGTTGCTATGCTCTGTTGTGCACTTGTACCATAAAGCACACCCACAGCCATAAAGCACAGCCCTGCCAGCTAACTTTTGATTGGTTCTACTTTAGAGATGTTTAAGCACAGCATAATTTAATGAAAACTTACTCTGGTGATAATTGACTCAATCCTACATGCACAACAAAAAATACATAAATCTCATTTTTTCATACATAAATCTCTTTAAGGAACAAAGTCAGCATCTTAGGATTTCTGTTGCTGCGATGAAACATCATGAGCAAAGCATCATGGGGAAGAAAGGATTTATTTGGTTTACTCTTCCATATTGTTGTTCATCACTGCAGGAAGTCAGCACAGGAACTGAGGTAAGGCAGGAACTTAGAGGCATGTTGAAGAGCCCATGAAGAGGTGCCGATTACTTACTTGCTCATCATGGCTTGCTCAGCCTGTTTTCTTACAAAACCCAGGACCACCAACCCAGGGATGGCACCACTCACAATGGCCTGGACCCTCTCTCATCAATCACTAATTTTAAAAAATGTCCTACAGCTAGATTGGATGGAGGTGTTTCTCAATTGATGTTCCATCCTTTCTGGCATTTCTATTTTGTGTCAAGTTGACATAAAACTACCCAGCAAAGTAAGCTTAAAGATAGATGTGACTGCATTGAACCCTCTTTGTAAAGTCTATAAAGATGGGTTCTATAGATTGACTTAGGAAAAACAAGCTTACAATAAGGGTCTGGCGGAGGAGCCAATGTGGTCTGCATCCACATAGACAGCCTACCCTTCTGGGTAAATAACAGGTTTTGCATTCCTTCCTGTGAAGGAAGAACCTTGTGTATTTAGCATTCTAGGTTCCTTGCATGCTTATCTTTGAGCACAAAGATCTCCATGTCTCTTACAGAAAAGACTCAAGAATATTCTTCTCCACTCTGAGTCCTGACTGGTATTGTTGATGGAACTTTCACTGTTAACCAATCAACAATTATTTCTTTCAATAGTTCCCAATTTCTTTTACACATCAAGTGCAATGAATTAATTATGGTCCCAGGAAGCCTTCTGTCTCATAATATAAGGGGAAGTACAAATAGGCAAGTTGTAGTTAATAGGTTTCAAGATCCTGCAAAAATCTTTAAAAATTCAACATTTGAAGTTTATTGAGTCAACTGTCAATTCCTTCAGTTTTTCCCTCCACTCCGTGGAGTAGTGACTATATCTCCACGGACAGATGTTGAAAGCCTAGTGATTGATTATAACTTAGTACTTTTTTGTAAAGACATATCTCTTTTACCTCATCTGCTTAAGGCACTTTCTGATTGGTTTAAGAGAGAGCTGAATTGCCAATAGCTAGGCAAGAGAGGATAGACAGGACTTTCAGGGAGAAATGAAACTCTGGAAAATAATTTTAGGTGGGGACACTTGACAGCCAGACTCAGAGAAAGTCAGGCATACAGTACTGAGCCACATGGAAGAATAAACATTAATATAAACTGGTTAATTCAAGTTTTAAGAGCTAGTTGAGAGCAAGCCTAAGCTAGTATCAAGATTTCATAATTAATAAGAAGTTTCAGTGTCACTATCTGGTAGCTGGGTTCAAAGAAAGCCCTGTTATAGATTTTTTTTGTAGTAACCAATTTTCTACCTTAATATGGCTATGTTGTCACTCTCCCAGAAAATGCAACCATCATGCTAATTTCTAAATGACATCACTGAAAATGTAGTTATACAAACCAATGACAAACCTCTTAAAATGTTTTTCAAAATGGCTTTTCAGCACCAGAATAATAATTTCTCAGAAAAGCAGCATTGGCCCAAATACACAATGACTTGGTAGTCAATTTCACCATTTCTGGTAGTGGCAGGCTTCCAAAGCTGGAGTCCTGGGATCCCTTTCCTGTGACTTCATCCAGAAGAGAACATTCTGTGAAATTGCTAACTATGTCTTAGTAAATTTGTCAGAGCTCTGTGGTCATGTCTCCTTGTAATGGCTCTGCCAGACACAATCATAGGAGCCCCTGCGTCATCTACTTATGAACCATACAAAGACCTCCATCAACTTCTATATCCAACGTTGGGAACTGGATCCTGAATCAGGGAAACTTTGGCAACCTTTTCAGTGAGATCCTATCCTTCAAGCTCAGGTTCTACTGTTATAACTAAGACTGTATCTATTGTACTAGTCCAGAGAACCAAATACTTAACTGTAGTTCCTGGTTGGATGTCAAGGTCAGCCTGTGTTTCTCCTTTAGGGAAGTCTTTAGTCAAAGCCCCTGTACTCTCAGGAACTTCCAAATGATAGGATGTTGATGAGCACCTGCTATCACCTTTGACTATATGCACTGTTCTGGCCTGGACATCAGAGAAGTGTCCTGGCTTGGCTATTTTCAGAGGTTTGCCACCACTAGGTGTACTGGGGCAAAATACCCATCTATTGCATCCAAATTCAGGAAACCATCCTCCAGTCTACCACCTTGAGGCACAAAGACCCCAGATTGGTGAGGTCACTGTTGATAGGAAGCCTAGGAAATTCTCTTCCTGCTTCGTGATATGCTACACCTCTATAAGTGGAAATTTATGTCACTTTGATAAAGGAAAATTTGTGACCTGCTTCAGTCTCCTTACAGGTGACTGATAGATGTGTGCCACCTACTTCACTGTCACACTTCTTGAAAGACAGAGAGACTTTGGTATTTTCCCCTGAAGCACAGGCTGCTTGTAGAGGGATCTCCAAGAATGAAGAATATATAACATACTTGAGCCCAGCTTTAGACCTAGGTTCTTAACTTCATATATGATAATAATACCCTTAAATAATAAAATAATAAGCAGTTCAATTTTAATCTTTCATTTAAATTTACAGGCAAGTCAAATACACATTGCTGTTTCCAAATGTAAGTCAGTATCACACTACCTCCATTCTGCCTACCTTGTTACCAGAGGTTTGCTTCCAGGGCTACTCAGGAATAGTGTGGCTTGTTGTCATCCTATAACTGTCTCTAATATTAACCTAGGTGTGATTAAAAACTTTCTTATCAAGTCTTTAATAACAAAGAGACGTGGTGAGCTTCTAGTGTCCGCCAGACATTCCTTTGGGACATTGACTTTGAAGGTGGGAGGGAGATGGGAGTAATCAGAGTGTGCAGTGCATTTGTGCAAACTGTCAAAGAATAAATTTAATATGGGAATTTAAATAAGAAAAATAAATACAAAAGAATGTGATTAAGGAGTTGTACTGAAAAACAACACTTGTTTTCTTTTTGTGAAGTCATTATTTAAAATGAGGCTCTTGGTCTATATTAGCAGAATGCTGGGATAGCAATTTGTACATTTGTATATTTGACCAATTTCCATTGCTTTACCTTCAAAGGGTGGCTCATAATACTGAAAGGTAAAACTCAAGGGATTTATGTAAACTGCTTTACAGAGGGACTGACATGTCAAACTTTGAATGGTAGATATGTTAGCACAACTAGTATTTATCCCCCCCCCTCTCTCTCTCTCTCTCTGTCTCTCTGTCTCTGTCTCTGTCTCTCTCTCTCTCTCTCTCTCTCTCTCTCACACACACACACACACGCACACACACACCATATAGACAGAAAGACAAGGGTCAGTACCCAGAGTCCAAGATGCAAGGTAGGGTGATCTCTAAGAAATCCAAGATCACCTGGGCATTAACCACTAAGTGGGTGCTTCCAACAATCATAATATGCACATTCTTTAAACAAAAAGAATTGTTTATTTAGAAAAATGTACATCAAGAGATTGTTTTTATCTGTGCTATGGTTTTGTCTCTGACAATATTTGCAAAAGGGCTTTCCATTTGTGCCTCTGCAGCCGCAATTATGCTTTTATTGATTTACAGTTTTATTCATGCATGCCAGTACATCTTAAATGGCTCCACATCATGACCAATGAATGGGTTGTCAATCACAGCTGTCAGTCGGGCTCATTGCATCTTTTCAGTCAGAAGGCTCAGAAAATTATGTTTCACTTGTTTCTTAGTTCTATTTTGTACAATACCCCTGTTTGGGGGCCATGATTTCCAGTCTTTATGGGAATACCTTGTCACAGCCCTAACCATCTTTATAACTTAGGGCATCAAATCTATAATGGGCAATATCTTAACTATGGATATCACATCCTGAACCTGCCCCATCACATTTTGCCTCAAGAGGTAGCTAGTATTTTGTGAGCCACTGGAGGAGAATTGTCATAAAAAATTCTCAACAATGTAACAATTCCATTATACATATGATATAACTGTGAAAATTTTCTGATAGGAATTTGGTTCACTTTACATTAGTAATTTCAAATATAGTCATATAGATCTTGTCAAAAGCTCATGGCTTGGGGAGGTCAGAGGCCCTCATGGGAAAACCATATTTGTTTTTTGTTACAAGCACATGTTATGCCTGTCAAATTGCCTTCTAGTTAATGATGATTACATACATAGATTAGTGATGCTGTCAGTCAAAGAAGCTTCTTTTTACAATGGGCAGTGGTAACTTCAGACTCAAACTACTGAAAAAAATAAGTGAATATTGAGCACTCAGCCTTGAATGTGTTATCTAGAATCCAGTGCTCAAGGATTACCATAGTAAAACGGATGAAAGAATGTAGGACACAGAGGATGACATGAGTGTTGGAGAACACTGTGTTCTGGGCATGAATGGTTTTTGTACTGATGAACTCCTGGCAGCTGTGATTACCTTCATAAAACTGGGCCCACCAGTTTCCTGGTATGGCAGATGAAGGGTTCACATGGTTTCCCTGAGGACCCACAGGCAGTTAATAATTTGTGGGGGTGGAGAGACATTTCCTTCAAAGACAAGGCCACTGGTAAGATATTCATGATCCTGTCAATAGCTTCTCATCTTAGCTACTTGGAAAAGAAATAAGAAAACAGGAAGTGAAAGTGGATAATTGAGGAGAAGAATGGAAGGGTGACAAGAGAGGATATTGGGGGTGACTATGAACAAAGTACATTGCATATGTTTTTGAAAATATCAAAACAAAACTTTCTGTTATGTACAATTGATATATGCTAATAAAAGCATAAGAAGTACAGATGGACACTTTACCTAGATCATGAAGAAGGAAAAGAAGCAAAGCAAAAATAACTCTGTTTGTTGGACTTAGGCACATCAGTGTTGTGTGTTCCATTGTATTTACGGCAATAAAATGATTGCAGTTGAGACTATTTGATTCCCAATTACTACAATCACAATATTTAATAAATAATACATCAAAATTAAAAGGGAATTATAAGATTTTTATGCAAGAAACGATGGATATTTTCATTAAAGTAGCTAGCTTCTTTGAAGATTATGTGTATGTAACATATATACAGACATGTTGGGGGTGGGGACAGGTCAGCACTGGGGCAAATCCTGAGCCTACTATACTTAATTAGCAGTGTGTTTTTTAGTAGATAGTTTTTATTTCTGATTTCTAAGAAATGCCATCAGCAGCCGGGCAGTGGTGGTGCACCACTTTAATCCCAGCACTCGGGAGGCAGAGGCAGGTGGATCTTTGTGAGTTCGAGGCCAGGCTGGACCGACAGCCTCCAAAACAATGCAGAGAAACCCTGTCTCGTAAAACCAAAAAAAAAAAAAAAAAAAAAAAAAAGAAAGAAATGCCATCAGCAAGCTAGGTATGGTGACTTATAGCTGTGCTTTTGGTATGAGTCAGGAGGATTGCTGAAGCCTTGAAGCCAAACTAGGCTGTAGAGTGAGACCTTCCATCCACACCACTCCCCCAAAAGAAAACCAAACAACAACAGAAAGAAGTATTTTAGTTATTCAAGAGCACTCTTTCACTCTGAAAAACACCTTTATGAAGCAGAATTCAGATATTTCATCTCCAAAATGAATGGAGCTGTCTGGTAAGTGGCTGTGTGAAAGTAAGTTCAATGCAAAATGATTTCTATCCTATGTACAAATATTACTGTATATGCCACACAGGATTTGAGAATTTTTGTGTTTTCATATACTTATACTACAGTTGATTTCCCCCTCAAAATAACAATCTGTAACAAGTGTAGATGCAGGGGAATGAGATCTCATTTACCCCTAGCTAGCCTTGAACTAGCTATATATTTGATTATGATCTCCAAACTTCTGATCCTTTGCCTGGCTGCGGGGATCATAGTCATATAGCATCATGTCTAACTTTTTATATTTTAGGGGACAGAACCCAGAATTTTGTGCATCCTAGATAAGTAGTCTACCAACTTTGCCACATCTGCAGTTCCCCCCAGATGTGAATACTTCAAATAATAAACACTTTTTATTCTAAAGCACACTACCAAGACAATACTACCATTTAGAAGAAAATCTGTTTTGTTCAAATAAATATAAAATATCTGGTAATTTTTCTCACCTAAGATTACAATTCTAGTAACATTCAAATTAGTATTTATGTATTACGCATTTGTGTGTGTGTGTGTGTGTGTGTGTGTGTGTGTGTGTGTGTGTGTGTGTCTGGGTATGTTCACCATATGTGTGCATGTGCCTTGCCCAGAGAGGTCAAAAGAATGCATAGGATCACCTGAATCAGAGTTAGAAGCAGTTGTGAGATACCACATGAGTATTAGTAAACAAACCAGTGTCCACAGTAAGAGCAATGAGCCATTTTAATCACCAAGCCATTTTTCCAGGACCAATAATCTGTATTTCTGTGTCCCCAAGTAAAGCAACTAAAACCAATACACAAATAAAAATCTTCTGACAGGAGTCTGCATGTGCTGTCTGTGTACAACATGATCTTTGAGCTATTTGATTTATATTATCACTGATAAAATCAATATCATTGATCAGGTCGCAAAGGCAGCTATAGCAAATGAACAGAGGTATGACTTTGGCTATGTAGTCATGAATGAGGTATGACTTATGGGTACTCTTTTGATTTTAGTTATATAGTCATGAAGAGTGCATGACTTATGGGCACTCTGAATGTGGGTGACAGTTGTGTGGCTTGGGCAATGTGTGAGACCGCCGGCAACGGGATCAGGATTTATACCTAGTCTTGAACTGGCTTTTGGAGCCAATTCTCTTTGGAGATATGGGGTGGGGAGTGGTCCCATCTCAAACAAATGTGCCAGACTTTGTCGACTCCCCATAGGAAGCCTTACCCTCACTGAGCAATGATTAGGATGGAGAGGGAGAAGGGTGGGGAGAGCAGGCAGGAGGGGAGGTAGTGGGAACTGGGATTGGTATGTAAAATAAGAAAAGATTATTTTAAAATACAAAATAATCATTCCTTAAAAACAAAAAAGAATGCACGACTTAAAATTGGTCAGCTTCTCCTGACCCACCCACCATACAAACACTTAACTTACCAATTAGAAAATTTAAGAAAAGACATAGGGGTCTAGAGAGATGGATTAGAGCAGCAGTACTCGACCTGCAGGTCAAGACCCCTTTGGGTGTCAAACGACCTTGCCACAGGGGTTGCCTAAGACAATTGGAAAAACACAGAGATTGTGTTATGACTCACAACAGTAGCAAAACTACAGTTATGAAGTAGCAATGAAAATAATTTTACGGCTGGGGGTCACCACAATGTGAGGAACTGTGTTAAAGGGTCAAAGCATCAGGAAGCCTGAGAACCACTGGCTGAGAGGTTAAGGGCATGCACTACTTTCAGAGGATTAGAGTTGGGTCCAAATATCACTGCAGGTGGCTTAACTCCAGCTCCAAATGACTCAGAACCCTCTTCTGGCCTGTGTGAGCACCCAAATATATATGCTATACATCCACACATGATACATAAAAACTTTTATAATCTTTAAAAAACAAAGTGGAAATTGCAATTAGTATCGTAGCACAATTCAGTTACAACTTCCATCTACAAATGCATGTATGTCCCCCTAAACTGGAATTCTGACATGCTAAACAGAGTAATCACCTAGACTTTCTTCCTCTGATTAATTAAAGGAGCTAACATCTTAAGTATCAATGTTCAGTTTCTGTGTCTTACATCTATAGCCCTTAAAATGTCAATAAATATGATACAGCAAAACAAAAACAAAACACCAAACCCCTAAAGCTGCAAATTGTTTTGCAGAGCAAATGAATATATATGGCTTCCATACTTAAAATAGTTTTAAAATTAATAGCTATATTATGTACAATATGTAGGTAAAAGTATATATTCCCAATAAAGTTTATTTGCTTCAGAGCTAGTTAGAGTCTATAATACTTTTCTATTTGTGTTCTAGTGCAGGCAGAGTTTTTCTCTCCTGACATTCTGTCCTGCCAGCTGGCTCCCACATAACCACACAGAGACTTATTATTAATTATATGTGCTCAGTCAATAGCTTAGGTTTGTTATTAACTAGCTCTTACATCTTAAATTAACCACATTTCTTACCTATGTTCTACCACGTGGCAGTACCTTTCTTCAACACAGCAGTTTCATCTCCTCATTCCTCTGCATCAGTTCTGCGACTCCTGAGACTCCACCCTTCTTCCTTGCATTCTCTTGCTCTCTTTTTGTCCTGCCTAACCTCTACCTGCTTAGCTATTGGCCAGTGAGCTCTTTATTAAACCAATCAAAAGTGCCTTGGCAAAGATACATATTCACAATGTAAAAAAGGTTATTCTATAACGCTCTATTTTGATAATTTCTTATCCAACAGAGCCTCATTGTCTAGAATACTTAGAGTACTCAGGAATTCTTTGGAATACAACATAATAAGAAGGCTAACTACAATCATTGTTAATAAACAGTGGAACTTCACAGGGCAAAGAAAATCATAAATCAAGGCAAGCTTAAAACACATTGGTGGGTACCCCAGAGAAGCAAGAACGCTGAGATGGGGAAACTTTTCTGTGTCCAAAATTACATGTCATGGTCATAAGTCCTGATATATTAGTTTATATTTCATTAAATGGGGTTATAGATGGGGCAGTACTTTAGAAAAAGTTATACAATGGTTTCATTTAGGACACAAAAGAAAGATCTTTAAGACCTGACTGAGGGAAGAAGCAGAGAAGAGAAAGAGGGAAGAAAATTACATGTCATGGTCATAAGTCCTGATATATTAATTTATATTTCATTAAATGGGGTTATAGATGGGGCAGTACTTTAGAAAAAGTTATACAATGGTTTCATTTAGGACACAAAAGAAAGATCTTTAAGACCTGACTGAGGGAAGAAGCAGAGAAGAGAAAGAGGGAAGAAAAGAGAGAAAGGGAGGCAGGGCAGGAAGAGAAAGAAATATTCTTTTCAAATGAAATAGTTTTGCCTTTAAAGTTCTATTCTGTATTAAGGCTGGGCAAGACAACCCAGTATGGGAAATAGATTCCAAAAAGCCAGCTTAAGCCTTAGGGACAGACCCTGATCCCACTGGTAGAAGTCCAACAAATAGACTAAGCTACACAACTGTCCCACATATGTAGAGGGCTCAGGTTAGTTCCATGCAGGCTCCCTAGCTGTCGGTCTAGAGTCTGTCAGCACCTCTGAGCCCATGTTAGCTGTTTCTGTGGGTTCCTTTGTGATGACCTCGACCCCTCTGGCTTGTTCAGTCCTTCCTCCCTCTCTTCAACAGGATTCCTGGAGCTCTGCCCAGTGCTTGGCTGTGGATCTCTGCATTTGTTTCTACCAGTTACTGAATGAAGGCTCTCTGATGACAATTAGGGTAGTCACCAATCTGATTACAGGAGATGGCCTGTTCAGGCACCCTCTCCATTATTATTAGGAGTCTTAGCTAGCCAAGTTGATATGCCATGCCTTGTTGACAGTCATGGGAGGCCTTCCTGTTTCTGAACGGAAACAGAAGAGAAGTGAATGGGAGGCATAGAGGGAAATCAACGAGAGAGAACGGGGGGGGGATGATGGAGGGGAAACTGCTGTTAGATCGTAAAATAAAAAAATTACTACTACTAATAACCAGAACCTTGATTTCACTTAAAATATGGAACAAAATCATGTGATTATATTGTTTTCTGTGAGATATTATAGACTCCTATCTGGAAATAATTTTCTATACATTAAAAGTAGAAAATTAAGGTAAAAAAAACCCCTTACCTCTACAAGATAAATAAATCAAATTCTATTCTTTTTCTATAGTTTTAACTTTGTTAATTTAGCTTCCTTTCTGTATCACGAAGATATGCCTTCTTTTTTCTATTTGCAGGAGTAATTGACCTTTCTTTTTATTTCCAATCATGACAAACAGCAGGGACAGAAGTAACAATGGGACCCTGACTGGTGTGAATATTGCCTGACTCCAGGGTCTGTCCACCCTAACAGTAAAGGTTGGGTCACAGTGACTGCATGGACTAAGAAAGGCAAAACACAGTTAAGGAAGTTATTTACAAGGCAAAAAATCTTATTATGAAAAGGAAAGAGAAGCAAGAAAAATGAATTAAATTTCCCAATTATAGATTCTCAGCCAATTTCTAAAATCTCTTGTCAAGTTTATAAATGAAATTGTTAAGTGTTTGCTAAGAGTGGCAAACAAGTAGGCCAAGACTCAGAATAATAATCTTTTATTGAAAGAAAAAACAAGAAAAAATCTTCTTATGATAACAAGTCTGGGGCATGAAAACAAGTCCCTATTTCTTTGAAACTGTAAGTACATTTTAGTAAGTTTATTCCTCCATTCATAGTTTCCTGACAGTGTTGTTCTATAAGGAGTCTTTGGCCTTGTTGTATGAATGTGCATCCTTTGGGTACATACCCAAGAGTGGAATTGCTGCATTTTGAGGTAGACTGATTCACAATTTCCTGAGAAACAGACATACTGACTTCCAATGTGGCTGCACAAGTTTGCACTCCCACTGGTAATGGAGGAATGTTCCCCTTTCTCTACATTCTCTCTAGCATAAACTGTCATTGGTGTTTTCAACTATGTTCATAGCAGTGGTGTTTGTAATAGCCAGAACCTGGAAGCAACCTAGATGGCCCTCCAACTGAAGATTTGATGTAGAAAATGGGGTACATTTACACAATGGAGTATTACTCAATGGGAAGGAGGGGCAATGAAATCTTGAAATTCACAGGCAAACGGGTGGAACTGGAAGGAACCATCCTGAGTGAGGTAACACAGTCACAGAAAGACAAGCATGACATGTACTCATTCATATATGGATATTAGACAAAGAGCAAAGAACTACCAGCCTACAAATCACACCTCCAGAGAAGCTAGGAAACAAGGAGGACCCTAGGAGAGACGTACTTGGACTCCCGGAGAAGGGGAAAGGGACAAGTGCACCTGAGCAAACTGGGAGCATGGGAGACAGTGGGAGGAGAGGTAGGAAAAGAGAAGGGGAGAAGAGGAAGGGGGAGGAGAACATGAAGGATCAGGAAGACTGAGTCAGAGGAAGAATAGAGGAGAGCAAGAAAAGAGATACCTTAATAGAGGGATCCATTATAGGTTTAAAGAGAAATCTGGCACTAAGGAAATGTTCAGAGATCCACAAGGATGACCTCAACTAAGAACATAAGCAATAGTGGAGAGGCTACCTTAAATGCCCTTTCCCTATAATGAGACTGATGATTACCTTAAATGCCATCCTAGAGGCTTCATCCAGTAACTGATGGAAGCAGAAGCAGGCACCCACAGCTAATAACTGAGCCATACTCCTGGAACACAGTTGTAGAGTGGGAGGAGTGATTAGCAAAGGGGTCAAGACCATGCTGGAGAAACCCACAAAAACAGCTGACCTGGCCAAGTGAGAGCACATGGACCCCAGTCATAAATCTGGGGAACCAGTATTGGACTGAACAAAGCCCTCTGAATGTGGGTGCCAGTTAGGAGGCTTGGGAAGTCTATGGGACCTCTGACAGTGGAACCAGTATTTATCCCTAGTGCACAAATGGACATTGGGAGCCCATTTCCCATGGAGGGTTACTCTCTCAGCCAACATACATGGAGGAGGGCCTAGGCCCTCTCCCAAATGATGCAACAGACTTTGATGATCCCCCATGGAAGGTCTTACCCTCCCTGGGGAGTTGATGGGCGGTTTGGTGGGGGACTTGGGAAGATGGGAGGAATTGGGAACTGGGATTGATATGTGAAATAAGATTGTTTCTAAATTAAATAAATTTTAAAAAGTGGTCTTTGGCCTTAGTGAATAGTGTTACTGGTGTATATTTATATCCATGTGAGTTTTGCATTACCTGTTTCAAGAAGAAATGGAATCTATTAATTATTTAGACATTTAAATAATTCCAGACACAGTCATAAAATATGTCAGAGTTAGGGATCCAACACTTCTTTGCAGTTCAAACTTTGACAGTATTTGCCTAGGGCTCATTTGTACTCATTTACTAGGAAAATACTGTAGCTTTACCCAAAACACAACATTTCTTCCCTGTTTGGAGTGGAGTTGTTTGCTCATATCTCTAAGTACATAGTCCCTTCAGTAGAAAAGAATGTGGATTGTATCAGTGGGGCAGAAATATTCACAATGTAACTGAAAGAGACTTGTAACTGGTCAATGTGGAGAGGAAAAATGGCTGTGGAGTACTCAGACCTAAATGGGAAATCTATATCTGCCCCCGTCCCATCCAATTTCAGGAAACATCATGGAAGAAGTAGACAAAGTAGAAATAAAGTAAGTGTTAGTACTCAGGAATCTGTACTGGCCTGCCCTTGGGGTTCTGACAGGATATGTCCTCAGCTGCAGCCACTAAGAGCATATTCACTATGCTTCTATTTAAAAGGGCCTTGTCCACCTCTCCTCTCTGTCTCTCTCTGTCTCTCTGTCTCTCTGTCTCTCTCTCTCTCTCTCTCTCTCTCTCTGTCTCTCTCTCTCTCTCTCTGCTTCTCTACCTGTCTCTCACTCTCTCTTCTCTTTAGCTGATTCTTGAGACCAGGACTCCCCTCACCCCCTTTCCCCTTCATTTTCCTCCAGTAAAAAAACCCTCCATCCAAGCTCTGTCACATGATGTCTTTCTCTCAAAGGCTGAATTTTTAAATTACAACAGTAAGAACCAGAGATTAGGGAAAGGCTTTGGAACACTGTCCCCTATACACCATAATCCCATGTACTCATGAACTCACTGCAGCTCTGATTACCCTTGTAAGGTTGAGCCTGTCAACATTCCTGATGGAAGAGATTAGAGCTCATGAGGCTTGGTCATCCCTGAGGGACCATTTACAATTAATAGTAACCAAGGGAGAGAGTGGGTGTCACTTGCTTCAGTGGTATAGTCACTATCTCTGTCAATGCTCCAGTAAGCAATCTTTCATGCATGCTTAGACAGATTGTTCTATTTAAACATAGTGGGACACACACACACACACACACACACACGGGGTGGGGGTTAGGAAGAGCACATGCTGGGAAGAAGAAACATTCCAGCAGTAAAACAAAAGGGACATTGGAAAGGGTGATAGGAGGTAAAAAGTTCTAAAGTTCATATATAAATGTATGAAATCATCAAAGAACAAAAATTAAATTATTAAATTGGAACACCCCTCCACTGCTGGTGGGAGTGCAAACTCATACAGCCACATTGGAAATCAGCATGGCATTTTCTCAGAATCCTGGGAATAAATCTACTTCAAGACCCAGCAATACCTCTCTTGGGCATATACCCAAAGGATGCACAATCATACCACAAGGACATTTGCTCAACTATGTTCATAGCAGCATTATTTGTAATAGCCAGGACCTGGAAACAACCTAGATGCCCCTTGACTGAAGAATGGATAAAGAAAATGTCGTACATTTACACAATAGAGTATTACTCAGTGGAAAAAATTAATGACTGTTTGAAATTTGCATGCAAATGTATGGAACTAGAAAAAAAAATCCTGAGTAAGGTAACCCAGACGCAGAAAGTCAAGCACAGTATGTACTCACTCACAAGTGGATAAATCATAAATCAACCCAAGAGAAGCTAGGTAAATTGAGTGACACACATGGAAGACTCCAGGAAGGGAACTAATTAAGATCTCCTGGCTAAACTGGGAGGGAGGTAGAAAAGAGGAGATGGGGAATGGGAACATAAGGGTATGAGATGGCCAAGTTGGGGAAGGGATGGAGAGGGGAGCAATGAAAGAGATATTTTGATGTTACCATTAGGGGGTTAGGGGGAAAGCAGGTGCTAGAGAAATTCCCAGGAATCTACAAGGACGTCCCCAGGTAGGACTCCTAGCAATAGTGGAGAGGATACCTGAACTGGTCTTTCTTTATAATCAGATTAGTGACTCCCCTAATTGTCATAGGACCTACATCCAGTAACTGATGGAAGCAGATACAGTAATCCACAGTTAAGCACTGGGATGATCTCCTGGAGTTTAATTGAAGGGATGGAGGAGGGATCATATGGGGGGCGGGGGTTAAGATCACAATGGGGAAAACTGCAAAGGTAGCTTACTCAAGCTAGTGGGAGTTTGTGGACTCTAGAATGACAAGTGGGGATCCTGCCTGAATCAAACTAGGCCTTTTTGAGTGTAGGTGACAGTTATATGGCTTGATCTGTTGGGGTGGGCTGGCAGTGGGACCAGCATGAACTGGCATTTTGGAGCCCATTCCCTATGGTGGGATACCTTGCTCAGCGTGGATTCAGGCTGGAGGGGCTAGGTCCTGCCTCGACTTGGTACACCAGGCTTTGCTGACTCCCCAAGGAAGGTCTTATCCCCTCTCAGGAATGGATGGGGCATGGGATAGGGAAGTGGGGGGATGGAGGAAAGTGAGGGGGAACTGTAGCTACTATGCAAAATGAAAAAAATTTAAAGAAAAAAAGAGTGGGTGGTAGGAGGTAAAAAAGGTATAAAATGTATGAAACTATCAAGGAATATAAATTAAATTGTGAAAAGGATGTAACTTAATGCTTTAATCATATTTTAAGTAGATTTGATCAAAAATACAATATTCCTTCTTTCAGCTCTCTGTAAAATATATCTAAGTGCTTTGTGAAAATCTGGAATAAGGATTTGGAACCATTTCCTAAAACCACAAGGTACACAGTGATGGTGGTTTCATAGAAGTTTCAGATCTGTCATCGAGGGTCTATGAATGTGTAAGGTCATAATGAAAATTACAAAACGATTGAGGTTGTAGATGACATTGCTTGCTAATCAACATTAAAACAGAGAGATGTTTTTGATTTTCCAAGTGCTTTCAACAGACAGACACCTACCTGCATACTTGAGGAGGAAGGCAGAGGAGAAGGCAAGTTTACTGTGAAGTGAGAATTATGGAAAGGGGCATCATTTATCAACTGATAGTTGGCTCTAGGCACATGGCTATCCAAAATAAAGACTTGGTTTACTCATCTGTCTTGGTAATTGCTGGGTCCTATATATAAATTTGCTAATGCAAGTGATTCAGGAGAGTGAGGCTAGAAAGAGATGTATCAAGACTAATGTATAAAAGCAGCTGGTGGGCCTGGCATGATGGTGCACACCTATTTTGGGAAGCAGAGGCAGGTGAATCTCTGTAAATTCTAGGCCAATCTGGCCTATATAGTTTTTAGGCCAGCCAGATTTTCAAACTAACACCTCCTGGTGCCTCCAACCTTATATCTCCATTTAATCTGGGTTGCAGAATATTTGATCACACTGTGAATACTGATTGCATTATTTACTGGAAAAACTGTTCCTGGCTGTGTTGTGGCTCAGCCCTAGCACATACTTTTAATCCAAGAGCTCTCTGCTTGAATATTGTAATCAGGATTAAATAAAGCCAACCTTAGATCAAGAGGCAGAGCAACAACCAGTTGACAGGAAAAACCAATACAGGGTAATAGGAAATCAGAGGGACAGAGAGAGAGAGAGAGAGAGAGAGAGAGAGAGAGAGAGAGAGAGAGAGAGAGAGAGAGAGAGAGAGAGAGAGAGAGAGAGAGAGAGAGAGATGCTGCACAGGAAGGAAAAGGAAGGACATCTGGTTGGAGGAGCTTTTGTTTGAGACAGCATAGGAGAAAGTCTGTTTCTAGAAGGATGGCAGAGGAGGAGCAACTTGGTACTTTCTCTGACTCTCTGAGCAAGCAGGTTTTCACTCCAGCATCTGGCTCCCAAGTCTTTATTGATAAAATAGAAAAAAAGAAATAATGCATTTGAGTTTAGGGCCCTGGTCTAGTTTGTTTTCCTGTTGCCATGATAAACACAATGATCAAAAGCAAGTTAGGGGGTGAAATAGGGTTTATCTCAGCTTACACTTCCAGGTAGGGGCCATCACAGAAGGAAGTCAGGCAGGAAGTGAAGGCAGGAACCTAGAACACAAACTGCAGAAAGACACCTATGAACTACAATGACCAGCATGGCACAACAACCCTACAGGTGCAAAGCTTGTATACATATCTTACGGGTAACCAACTGCTCTCTAATTGGACTTCAAACCTGCTCAACAAGCTACTGGAAACTTAGCTGACTAATCCATGTTAGTGAAATCATAGTTGTTGGAAGAGGTTGAAAAACCACTAATTGATTTACTAAACCAGCATAATCTCTAACAACAATCTATAAACATTTGTCCTTATATCCAGGATAAGTGAAGTCTTCACCCCTCATCAAAGAAACTTTTTTTTGTAGCAGACAGAGACCACTACAGAAAACCACAACTAACCAATATGCAGAATTATGGAGCTCAGTCCCACTGGATACATCTAAAAACATCCCCACACTTAAGGCTCAGGGAGTATTTCAGAATAGGCAGTGGAAAGATTATAAAAACAAGACTATCATAAACTTTGCTGTGAGATTGTATCTCCTTGCAACATTAAAAGCTATACCTACAAATTTTACCAACATGACTGCCCAAACATGGGCTGAAGGAAGACAACACTAATGAACATGCCTCAGCCTTATAAAAAGAACTACAGGCAATTCAGTAAAACTGGGAGTGGGAGAGGTGACCCTTCCCAGGGAAGGGACACCTATTGATTGGCCAATGCCAAATAGTCAGCAGAAAACATACAAGTAACACCATATGGAACCAACAAGTTATATTTAGGAATACATATGTTTATATAGATACACATATGCATACAATATTTTTTGATGAAAAACAGAGACCATGAATTTGAAGGAGAGTTGGGAGGGGTAAATGGAAGAGTTTGGATTGGGGAAAGAGAAAGGAAAATGTTGTAATTAGAATACAATCTCAAAATTAAAAACAATTTAGGTGAGAAAGAAGTTTCCTTTCAGTTTACACTTCTAGGTGACAGTCCGTCACTAAAGGAAGTTGGGGCAAGAACTGAAGATGGGAATCTGGAGCACAAACCATGGAGGAAGGATGCCTATACCCTCATGCAGCGACTTGTGTTCAACAAGCTTTCTTATCCAGTCAAGGACCACTTAATGATACCTCACAGTGGTCTGGACCCTCCCACATCAACCATCAATCAGCATGGAAATAGTTATAGAAGATGAATTGATTTATCACCTTTCTCTTCCTCCAGATGTTTGGAGCTATAGCTCTCAAGGAACAACTGGGACAGGATCCCAGGAGAAGGAAACATTAAAACAAACATAAAGAAGCTGGTTGGAAGAGAAAAGGTGAATCTTTCCACACTTGAGTCACACATAACAAACAAGCCGCTCAAGAAAAGCCAGCAGTTTATAAATGTGTGTGAGAGGCAGGCGCTGCAGAAATGCCTGTAAAACGCAATGGAGATTGTGGCAAACAGCTTTGCAGATGTCTTGCCTTCCTCTTACTAGCTAACTTCCATTACCGAGAACACTTCCCTGTCTTGATAGAATCTTTCTTTTTCTATTTCTAGCCACGTGTCCCTAGTGCAATTCATTGTCCCAGAATAAAAGAGCCTGGGAACTTCAGCAGGAGCTGTGGGATAAGAGATCTGCACCTGTGAGAGAGTGCTACATAAAATGTCTAGACAATAAGCTTACAAGAAGGGGATGTGCCCTCAGTGGCCCATTTGGTCTGTCCTATTTGCTTGAAGCAGATTCTGTAAGCTTGTCTGCTTTGAAATTTGAGGATGAAGGCATTACCACCTAGGAAATCCACAGACTACCGAAGAGAGCCTTGAATTTTCTCAATTCAGACTTCAGAATAAGAGAAAAACAATCTTTTATCATGCTTGAGCCACTTTCATTTTGAACTTGTTACATATATGCAAACATTAACTTATAGCATTTTTGTTCTATGACTACTAAAGAGTATTGAAGCTAATTAAAAAAATTTGGTACCTAGATGTATAAATTAGGTCTTGCATTTTTTGTCTTTGTCAGTTAACAAAGACAGCACTTACAGGAAAAATAAGGACACATTTATACAATTATATTCCAATAAATGTAAATAGACTAAATGGATGCTGAAACTTCTTAACTTTTCATTCGAGATGAAATTTTCAGCCATCATCACAATACTATTTTCAATGTAGCTGTCACCACAGGAATCCTCAAAGTCAAAACAAAATTAACTATCCTAAAATGAAGGTGTCTGCATAAGAAGCATATTTACAGACCGAAGTTCTAACCAGTCTTTTATGTAACAGTTGTTGAATGCACTGAAGGTTTTCAGGCAAAAATGTTTCTATACACTTAAAGTTTAAAAGAAAGGTACCATTGCCCTGAATTGGTTAGAATTGGTGATGATAATAAAATGAATTTTCTCACTAGATTATTCAGTGGGTATGAATGCTCATGATTCTCTATGGAAATGTAAACTAGAGAAAAATTGATTTTGAAAGAGTTAGGCATTTTTAGTCAGAAAGATTTTTTTCCTGCTGCCATCTACCTGACATTGAAGCAATACTGAAGGAATACAAAATAAGAAAACTAAAGATGTCACAAGGTAATAGATTTCTGCAATAAGTCTAATAAGTCTGATTGCTGATAACATAAACCAGATAGAACCTACATCCAGTAACTGATGGAACCAGATGAAGTGACCTATAGCCAAGCACTGGGCTGAGCTCCTGGAGTTCAGCTGAAGAGAGGAGGGAATCATATGAACAAGGGGTGGGGGTCAAGAATATGATGGGGAAAACAACAGAGTCAACTGACATGAGCCAATGGGTGCTCATGGACTATGGATTAATGGCTGGGAAATCTGTATGGGACAGAAGTAGACTGCCTGAATGCGAGTGACAGTTGTGACTAGATCCATGGGGTAGGAGGAGGGAGGGGACGGGGTGGGCGGTTGTTGGCAGTGGCACCAGGACCTATCTCAGAGGCATGAACTGGCTTTTTGGAGCCCACTTCCTATGATGGGATACCTTGCTCAACCTTGATACAGGAGTCAAGGGCTTGTCCCTGCCTCAACTTGGTATGCCATAGTTTGTTGACTCCCCAAGGAAGGCCTTACTCCCTTGGGTGGGAAGAGGGGGAGGTGAGGGTGGGAGAAGGGGAGGCAAGGGAAACTGGGGTTGGTATGTAAAATGAAAAATAAATGTCTTAAATAAAATAAAACAAAAAAGAAAGCAGACTGAGTGAGCCATGGGAAGCAAGCCAGGAAACACCATTCTACCATCTCCACCATTCCTGCCTTGAGCCTTTGCCCTGACATCCTTGGAAGATGGATTATAACCTGTAAGCCAAATAACCCCCTTTCCCTTGGCATTGCTTTTGGTCATGGTGCTTATCATAACCACATGAAACAAGCTAGAATTATCTTCATATGAGCTTTATCTTTGTATGTTGCTTTCAGGACATGACATTGTCAAAAAAATAATAGAAACAATTTAAATAAGTCTTAATATGCTCCTTTGACTGCAAAGGGATGTTTATGGAAGAAGAAATGAAACCATGAGATATTAAATTTTAAAAATGTAGCACAAAATAAGATACACAATATTGTTACATTTTTATGATGTTAGTGTAGTCCCTCTCTCGGCCTCGTGTGTGTGTGTGTGTGTGTGTGTGTGTGTGTGTGTGTGTGTGTATGTGTGTGTGTGTGTACAGTATGAATGTTGCAGTCAGAGGAAAAGTTGCGGGAGTCAATTCTCTCTTCTACTAGATGGATCCCAGGGATCAAGCTCAGGTCATCAGTCCCAGCACTCATTTACCCTCCTTTAAAATTGATTATGAAAAATACAGAGAACTTATTTCTAAATTGTTATGTTGTTTTTTTCCAACAGGTATTCGGCCTTCAGAAATGATGTGGATAGACTAGAAAAGAAAAAGAACATACTCTTTGAAAAAGCTCCCAATTATGGAAATTAAAAAAAAGACTAATGGGCCTTATGAACTTTAAGGTCGAAATTGGTTTCTATAGGTCCCCCCATAGATAGCTAAATGTGCCCATGCTCAATGCAACATCTCTTGAACATCCACCCTTGAAAATTGTATTCAGAGTTCTGAAGAGGAAATATTTATGTTCATTCCCAGTGAAAGGCAATGACAAACATGAATAGGTCTTTCTAAGAGTGTGGTATGTTACATTTTTATTTACTACATTAAATATTAAGATAGTCAATAGCAAGATAATCATTTTTCTACCAGAAGGGTTGTTTTTGTTGTTGTTGCTTTGTTTTACTTTTTTGATAAATTTGCTACAGGTTATCTGCAAATTAAGTTTATTGTCAAACATTATAAGGGTGACCAAAACTGAGTTTTTGTGCTATATCCTATACTGGTAGGTCTGGGAAACCTGACTTGGACTGTGTGGGAATGAAAAACCTAAGAAAGAAGGGTACACATACAAATAATCTGGGACCATCTGGGCTGTGATCACTCTGATGGAGAGTAAGCTAGAAATTCAGTTCATTCATTACATACAGCTCAAGGAGGAGGCTATGAATATCTGGTCTCAGTAGTAGGTCTCTGTAGGGGAGCTATAAACATCCAGGGAAAGGGAGCTGTGGTTGATGTTTTTCTGCACCTGGTGTCAACATTTGTACTCCGACCAAGGGAAGGAAGGCCATTACCCTGAGTCAGATCAGGGAGATTCTCATGAGCCTGGAGCACTGGGTTCTTTGGCATGGCCATGCTCACACACATCAAACAATGAACTATTACTCAAGACTTCATCCACTCCCCATATTTTGATTGATCCAGTGATTAGAACCTAACCACCCAATTAAATGTCATTCACCTGGCCTGTATGTTAGTCATTTCCCTCATGGCTCAGAAGAAGTGAAACTGATTTCCAAAGCATATATCTATATCCTAATTTTAGACAACAAAAGTACCAGCCTCATTTAACCAATTTAAATATTAACTAGGAAGTAACATTTAAAAACATGTATATCTTTCTTATATTTTTCAGCTATTATTGATATATAAAAACAAATGACCAAGGAGAAGCAATGCACAATTTCATATTTACTAGCCATAAAAATAATGTTAGAATCAGAAAGTGCAAACTGATGGAAAGATCTGACAACAGTGTACTGTAGGCCAGGATTCAATAAGAAAGGATAGGCAGTGTTACCATGCTCAAGTGCTCTAGGCTGGTTAACTTTACAATAGATTAGTGACCAAATAGCTCTATACCATACAGGAACAGACATTCAGGGAAATAAAGACATTAGCAGAGCATTGATAAGTGGTTTCCTAAATCAATAAACTGATTACTAAAAATGAGATTTCACGTCAGTCTTTAGAAAATTTCCAGAATCAATTATTAAATTAACAGCTTATTTATTAGTAAAAGAAAAATAAAGCCTGTCAAGATGGCCCAGTAGGTGACAGTGGATACATTTTTAAAAAATAGATTCTTTGGGAATTTCACATCCTGTGCACCAATCCCATTTATCTTCCAGCTTTTCCATATCTGTCCCCCACTCTTGTAGTGTCCCCCACAGGAAAAGGTAAGAAAGAATAAAAATAAGATAAGAAGTAAACAATAACTAAAAAAAGAAAAAATGCTTCGTTTCTCCATTTTTCCCACCTCTCATCACCTCCTCATTCATTTTAGTGGAAGTGGATGATTTTTGTTTCTCTCTTGACCAATTGTTCTCCTTACAAGATTCCATACAATGCTATATTAAAATAGCAAAGAACTCAATGTAGTGACAAGAGTGTATGTCCTTGTCTTGATATTAAAGGAAAAACATGTATTTGAAGGGTTTAAACTTTCCCACTTTTACAACTAAATTTAGGTTTCAGTTTTCTGAGAGGGGCAAACAGACGTCTCTCCCAACTAAGGGCCATTTATCAAAAAATTACATTCAGGGATGAGGGAGAGAACAGAAGCAAGGTCTGAGTCAGCCCCTCAATGTCTCAACCCTCTTTAAACTTACTCAAAGATAAAATGTCAGTCAACTAAAACTATACTAATGTAACTGCTGCTTGCTTAACCAATCATGCTTGAGATGACCTAACCATGCCTGAAATTCCCCTAGTTTTGCTTTAAAGAAATTTCTGCAACTAACTGGTTGACGGTTTTTTTGTTTGTTTATTTGTTTGTGGTTGTTTTTATTATGAAAGAGTGCTAAATTTTGTCAAATAACTGTCTTTCTCTGCTAAAGTAAATATATAATTTTGAGGGATTTGCTTTTGAAAGTTGTGTCATATTTTTGGGTATGTAGACTTTCCATATTTATCAGGAATAAATGATCAGAGTTTACTAGAGTTAACCTGCATCTTCTATAACTTGGTGTTACTGAGACCAGCCTAGAACACAAAAATGGCCAGGTATATGAGCAATACTGATGCTCATGAGTTTGGTTATTTATCAGTCTAGACTTTGAACCTATTAAGATTGCCATGATGCTAGGGTGATCATGGAAACCCTGGGACCCTGGAACTCAGGTGAGCTCATAGTCTAAGCTGTGTGAGCTAGTTTTGTGCTGTGTTGGCCTTGAAGACTGTGTCTTTGTGTTTCAGTTGTGAACAAGATCCTGAAAAGAAACTGAACCTTACAATGAAATTTCTACAAGGTGTAGGGGAAAGTTCACATACCCAAGATACTGTCCGGACAAGGGTACATGGGACAGGTGAGAGATAAAAGGGAGAAGAGAAAGTACATCTCTGTCTTGGATGCTGGCCACATTTCAGAGAGCTTCCCACCTTCCCAGTTTCTCTTGTAAGTGATTTCTCCTGTTAATAAATATCCTTGCCTCCCAGATTAGGGGCAGGTCTTCCTATCCCTAAAGATCCAAATTTGAAGTGCATCTTCCTACTGCAAATTAAACAAAAATCCCTCACCATTGTGTCTTATTTTGAGTTTTAGTAGATTCAAGATGTAGTCAGGTTGAAAACCAAGAATAGGCCTCAAAATTATGACAACTAAAGTTCAAAATTAGAGTTTTCTTAAAATGATAAAAATCAGATGATTTCATTAAAAAAGAGAACATCACAACAAAGGCTCTATTCTGACTTAAAGATCAGGATTATAATCAAGCACTTACAACTCACTCTTAGGAGGCAATGAACCATCTCACATCACCTGAGAGTACAGTAATGTGAACTCTGAAGATGCTGGATCTACTCATCTTTGATGGCAATGACAATCAAGAGCCTTGAGTATCCAAGTGCTTCTCACCTTTTATGCTTCCTAAACACTTTTGTAATTAGACTTTAAATTCCATTTGACATGCTTATAGATGATAAATAAATACTAGTTCTGATTCTAAGGAAATTACAAACAAAAATGTAATTTCTTTTCATTGGTCATATCTTTTTGTCATGACTATTTTCTTTCAAACTAATGTCAGAAAGGTTCAAGTTTTTTCATTATCTTTATAAATACATACATATGTTCTCTTTATGCATTATAAGTGGAAAAAGACAAAAAGTCTAGTTTTTAAATTAAACTTTGACCCCATTTACTTTAGAGACACCCAAACAGTTTTATTCTTATCCAAAAACATCAATGTATAGTGAGACATTCATGATCTTTTATACTTCAAGTACTGATGTATCTTTGATTAATTAGTATCTAACGTGATTATAGTACAATTATTTTGGATTTTAAAAGTTAGCTAAACAATTTCTTTAGTAATAAAAAGAGACAACATTATAGTAACTCTTTGGAAATTTCTATTTCTAACCATTTTAATTTAAGTAAAGACAATTAATCAAACATGAGCAACTGTAAATTCAGGGAGATCTATATAGTCAATATCATTTGGTTATTTTAGACATTGTCTCATCTGCAGTCTTCACTCTATTAGGTCCTGGATTACTTAATTTTCAGGTATGGTAATGTACATGACATGTACACACTGTATCAGACACAGAGGGAGTAAAAAGTCATTCAGATCCAGATCCTGATGAATAGGTTTGATTAGCCAGGAGTTTCTTTCTTAATGGTGCTTACCAGATATTCCTCTCTTCTGAAGACTGATGTCCTGCTACTACTCAGCCTCATCTACCTCAGATCCTAGGAATAAAGGTTCCTATCTAAGAGGGATGTAACAATATTCAACAAATGATTTGTGTTCCCCCCAATGCAATTTGTGATGCTTGGCCAACAGGGGCGACTATAAACAAAACTTGAGAAAGTAAACTGCATCTGCCTATGAAAGAAAACTCCAGACAGGAATCTGTGTGCTCACAGAAATGATTGGTTGGTTAGAATTTCAGTACTGTGGAGAGATTGGAATGTTGCAAGTCCAGAGGTTGATTACCTTATCTCAGGCTAAGTTCTGTCCCTCCAGGACAGCTATTCTTTGCCACCACCCTGTGTGGAAGATAACATCTTGTGACAATAGATTAAAGCCTTTTAGAATCTATTGATTTAGCAGACAACTGGCTTCTATCAAACTCAAAGCCAAGAATGCCACCCAAATAGCATCTTAAGCCTATAGAAAGGCTTTCTCCATCTCTCTTTACCTACCTACTCTGAGGTACCAACCATCGCATTTTCAGTTTGCCTTGATTCATGACTTTCTCTGTTCTGTGAAACTATAGAGAGGCTGTGAAACTGCTTTCATGTTGGAATGAGGGATTTGGGGCAACCTAAATCTGTGTTCCTGGACCTTGCTCACTCAAGATGGCTCCAAAATAAACTCTCTTATTTTCTTTAAGATTAGAGCTGTGTGAGTTTTTTTTTTGTATCTGCATATAAGAACTCCTTGTACTGGCTGCCATGTAGGAACATAGAATTTGGAGTAACTGAGTCTATGTTCCCAGGGCATGATCATTAATATTTGACTCCAAAAAACAAGGTATCTGCTCCACTTCCTTTTGTGGAGAGAGCTGTTTCTTACACTGACGCAGCCCATCATGTATGGCAATGGAGATGGTTTAATGCTAGTTTCACTGAGACAGGCCCTATGTAGATGTCTGATACTACACCAAGCAGCTTCCAAAATGAGGTTATCTCTCTTTCATACCTACTTGCTCTCCTTCCCTGCTCAGTGCATTTCTTCATAGTTCTGTGCTATAATTACTTTGTGGAATGAAAAGTTTCTGCACCCGGATGAACCTCTCTGCCAATGCAGCAATCCAAATCAGACCAAACCAAAATGAAACAGAAAAAACCCACATTTAATGGATACAAGGCTCCCGGGTGATTTTCTAGCCACCCAGGGAAGAGATGGGAAAGAGTGACTGGAAAACCAAGCTTCTATTTCTGGGAGACATCCTAAATACCCTGTGAGAGTGGTCTTGAACATCTCTGGGGGGAAGGCTCATCATTTGGCGGACCTTCTGAGATGAGCAGGGTTTGGAGAGAGAAAGATGGAGGAGGGGGTTTTCCACCAGAACAACCCAGACTCTTTGGTTATATGGATGCCAGGGCCTGGGATGTAGCTTCCACCAGAACATGAAATTCTTTGGTTTTTGTGAATGTCCTTTTATGTGTAGAGAATTGATCAAATTGATATTTCTATAAAAGGTGAACAACAAAACATTCTGAGATAATTTTCCTTGGTCCATTGGGTTGCATTGGCCATTGTGCAGGAGGGAAGTTTCCTTCCTAAATGGAAGGGGGAGCTGCTCATAAGCAAACAGACCTCACCAGTTTTAGGAAGCTGAAACTAACAAGATTCACAAGCCATCTCCCCAAGTCTGTAGAAGCAGAATAAGGAATCAGTTCTGTGTGGGGATCTCTGTCTGATAAAGCTGCCTACCGGGTATTCTCTAGCCAGCAGAGCCGTCCACAAATCATGCCGAGACGTCCAGGGTTGAAGCTTCCATGAGTTACCACTTAGATAGGGGTGCTTTTTGTTGATGCACCTGCGTTTGAATTATGCACACTTATTTCTCACCCATACTGCTTGTAACTAACTCATATAAACTCATTAGTTTGCCAAGTTGGAATTTTATGGAATCATTATTTTGGTCCATTGTTAAATCTAGAGTTAATGAATATATACCTGTTTAGGTCCCCCCAGAAAAGATAACACAATACCCTTGGCACCCAAACAGGGTGCTAACAGAACCAAAGATGTATTTTGGAGGAGTGCTGTAATGGATGCATAGACATGTACCTCAGTCTGATCCATGTGAAGGTGGAGAACCAGAAGGGACATACAGATATACCACCTTTTCCAGGTGGTTTGGGCTGGTGTACCTCTTTGCTCTAAAGGGTTGCTTACTCTCTGAGATGGCTGACATGGCTGATACATAGAACATCCTTGGGGGGGCCCTGGGGGGTCTGTCTTCTATGTTTTATAGGTTGGTACATCTACTTAATGCATGGGCTCTGCTGTGTGAGTACAGGAATCCCCTGAAAATGGTTGAAAGTTTAGAGTATATATGACAGTCCCTGAGAGTGGGGTACATGGGACCAAACTTTTGGTAAACTGTCATGGCACTTGTGTGGCTAATGCTACATATACCTGTAAGTGTTAGAGCTCTGAGGGGAAATGTATCCTGGCAATAGGGAGCCAAAGAATACCACAAAGTTACATCATACAACAAACCTCACACAAGAAATTTATTGGGAAAGACATAAGAGGGTGGCTGCTTCTACTTGAGAGAGAAACAGCAAAGACCTGAGCAGGAAACAGGTTTTATATAGGGCTTCTTAGGAGGTGGAGGTCTTTCCAGGGTTGCCTAGGATTGGTGGGATTCTGTGGCCTATAATCCTGGGGCAAGATCAGGGATTGGTGGGATGTTTTCTGCTGTAGAGCTGAGGTGGTTGCTTGTGCTTTGAGGGGCTGGAAAAGGCCATTATGACCTTTAGAGTAGTCTGGGATGGAGCCTGGCCATTTGTATTCCTTAAGGAGCTAGGCCAGGCCCTTAGAATAGTCTGAGCATGGCACTTGGTCACTCACACCTAGAGGGGCTTGCAAAAATAAGATGTGGAACCAAGGTCAAGATGGCTGCTCAGAGGTAACTTGCTTGTTAAAGAGAGAAATTACAATGGGAAAGGTGTGTGTGTCTGGCATCCTCTACTTTTACTTCTGGCTTGGCAGGGTAATTGGATAAGAGGACTCACGACAAAATGGAGATGCTGGCTTACCATTTATTATGGCTTTAGGGCCAAAAGAGAAAAAGAATCCAAGTTAGATCTTAATTGGAACCTCTGGGAAGAATCAGATAGGAAGAAAACTGAGCTAAAGGTCATATAAGATACCTCTTAGGCCATATCTTTAGCAGAGAAGAAGGGAAAATCCATAGTTCAGCATGCAGACTGTGACTTTAGTAATGGCCCAGTACAAGAAACAGAACCTCAGCACCTAAACTGCTTATAATGAAAGACCTTCAAACTGTTATTTCAGAGGTTCGCCATGCCCATGAATAAATTTGCACAATGTGGGGCCAGGATTGCATCTTAGAGTGCTCCCAAAATGCAGCCCCTAGCCATATCAGCCCAAGGCTTAGCAAGGCAAAACCCATAAGATTACATGCATTCTGCCTATGTGTGTGGGCAGGGTTTTCTTTTAACATGTATGTCTTGCAGTTGTCCTAGTCATCTTTTGAGCAGAGTAAGCAAGTCTGATTATGAAATCAGAAAGAGTAGTTAGTCTTCTGACCTACTATCTTGCCAGAAGAACAATTTTTACAAGATCAGTCAATGTAAGACTACTCTTCAATGTCTGGAAAACAAGGGAAGTGGGCTGCTAGGGCTCAGCCTGTACAAGTTAGGGTCTTACGTATTAGAGGCTTTTTTCCTTATTCTTTTTTTTCTTTTTGGTCTTTCAATCATAGTAACTTTAAACTTTAACCGTAATGGTAACCATCACAAAATCAAGGCGCAAAAACTCTTGTAGTCTGACCTGTGAAGCTGTGGGCATGGGAACAATTATTCTGAGAACTGTGATAGCTGATGAATTGAATAACAACACTGCCCATCCATTTTAAAGACAAAGGTTGCACAACCCTAGGAAACATGAGAGTGATCAGTCCATGGTGGAATGGCTTATATGAGTCATTAGGTATACTGGCTTATCACTAGATGAGGTGCTCATGAATATCAGGGACTGGAAGACAACTCAAATAGAACAGGCAGTCTGAGAAAACTGGTTATAAAGGGGTGGTACTTGATGCCCTGTTCATCAGCCAAGACAGAACTTGTTCGCACAAGAGTTAAAAAAGAGGATTCCCTGCCAAGTCCATGAGCCCGATATGGAATTTAGTAGTGATACTGGTATTACTATTGGTTAATTAGTTAATTTTAATACTGGTATTAGTAGTTTCCTTGAGTTCTGTGGTAATATATGATATTTACAAGGGAGTAAAAAGGCTTTCATATATGTGAATGAACTAGTCCAGTATCGCCTATGGTCTCCCATAGAGAATGAACAAGGGTTCTTTTGAGGTAGTGAATTTTGTATTACTAAAATAATTCATGCATAAGAATGAATACAGGATAGAATAGTCTTGTACTGCTGAAGAAGAGAAAGATAACTATAAAATCTGGTACTAATAATATTTGGTGAATTAATTAATAGAGTATATATAACAATACTTGTTACAGAATAAATGCAGGATACATGTTAACGTCATCACAAGGACTATTTGGTTTTCCGAGTCACTTACACTCAGAACAAAGGACAGGGGAAAAGAACACTATTCCTCCAACACAGAGAAAAGTAATACTAAGGACACTGGCATTTTTAAACTTTTACAGTGGAAAGCTTTCAGTGTTGCTCTTGTAAAGGCTTCAACTGGTTGTAGATATGATCTATGATTCATAATATTCAACTTGAACAAGGTTAAAATCATTTTCATGGAAAATTTCCCCCATCTTCTGTAGATGAATCAAATAAAATATTGAGAGCATATACCCCAAATGGCTTTTCATTTCGGATAAAAAGAAAGGACATGACCAAAATCTAGTGCATTTCTGTGAAACACTTGGCTGTATTCTTTACAATTCTAAGAATTTTTCTTTTAGAGATGATTTTATATGTGCAATGAGATTGTAGTAACTTTTATGAAAATAAAATTTTTATTCTGCCTATAACTAAGAATGTGGTAGTTAAAGTGTGAGTGTACCTTTAAGAAGTTTTTCTCTCTTCTGTTCTATATATCATCCATTTCACAAGGTCTATGGAAACACATGTACTTCAATCCCATTTTCAAGAAATTTTTCATATTTTCACCTATTTCATTAGAAGAAGTTATTGCTTTTCCAATGTTAAATTTGAATTATAAAAATAGTGATCACCCAAAAATTAGACCTACAAACTCAGAGGCACGGGAGTTCCATATCATAATGTAAATATATATACATTATCAAATGATTGATGATAGCTACAAAGTCCAACGACTTTCATGAAACAGTATATCACCCTGGAACATGACATTACTGAAAAGAAGATTTCCATAATATTTCAGTGCTTTAATATTTGTTTAAAACATCGAGGAAAAGCAAGAATTGCATAGTTCCGTGTTTTCTTCACTCTCAGTTATCTGGAGGTTGATGGAAAGTCAATATTAGAATTTGGTAAAAATTTATATCTCTCGTGTTCATTTCTGCATGTTAAATTATGGTTAAGAACTTGTCTACATTTTGTGCATTTGCTATGATACTGTGGAAGTTTGAACCAATTAGTTGGAGCAATTAATTTTTATATCTTAGGGCTGCCCTAGACTCAGACTGTGCAATGGTTATTGATGGTTGATTTAAGCATGGTTAATGGTGAAAATGGGGAATAAAAGAGTAATTAGGAAAAGTTGAAAAGCTTTCAACTTGGGGTCAAGAGAGTCAGAGTTTTTAGCACAATTTCTAAAAAGCCAATTATTTTGTATTAGGATAATAGGAAAGATTTGTAATCAAACTTTCTTTGGACTGCCAGTCCCTAAATAATGACATGGAGTCTTCTTATTAATTATGAATGCTTGGCCTTAGCTTAGGCTTGTTCTCAATTTGTTCCTATAACTTAAATCAACTCGTTGCTATTAATCTACATCCTGCAATGTTGTCCTTTTGCTTTTTGTTTTGTTTTTGCTTTTGCAAGACAGGATTTCTCCGAGTAACAGTCCTGGCTGTCTTGGAATTCACTCTGGAGATCTCTCCATTTCCTGGTGTCTTCTTTAATTTCTTTCTTTAAAGACTCAAAGTTCTTGCAATACAGGTCTTTCACTTGTTTGGTTAGGGTTACCCCCAAGGTATTTTATGTTGTTTGTGGCAATTGTAAAGGGTAGTGATTCTCTGATTTCTTTCTCAGCCCTTTTATCGTCTGTATGTAGTAGGGCTACTGATTTTCTTGAGTTGATTTTGTATAGTGCCACTTTGCTGAAGGTATTTATGAGCTGTAAGAGTGCCCTGGGAGAGTTTTTCCAGTCACTCATGTAAACTATCATGTCATCTGCAAATAGTCAAAGTTTGACCTCTTCCTTTCCAATTTGTATTCCCTTGATTTCCTTTTGTTGTCTTATTGCTCTGTCTAGAATTTCAATAACAATGTTGAAGAGATATGGAGAGAGTAGACAGCCTTGTCTTGTTTCTGATTTTATAGGAATTGCTTTGAGTTTCTCTCCATTTAGTTTGATGTTGGCTGTTGGTTTGCTGTATATGGCTTTTATTATGTTTAGGTAAGTTCCTGTTATCCAAGATCTCTACAAGACCTTTATCATGAAGGGGTGTTGGATGCCTTGTCAGCATCTGGTGAGATGATCATGTGATTTTTGTTTCTCAACTTGTTTATATAATGGATTACACTGATGGATTTTCATATGTTGAACCATCACTGCATCCCTGGGATTAAGCCTACTTGATCATGGTGGATGATTTTTCTGATGTGTTCTTGATTTGCTAATATTTTATTGAGTATTGTTGCATCAATGTCCATGAGGGATATTGGTCGAATTTCTTTCTTAGTTGTATCTTTGTGTGGCTTGGATATCAAGGTTATTGAAGCCTTGTAAAAAGAGTTTGACAAAGACCCTTCTGCTTCTATTGCATGGAATACTTTGAGGAGAATTGGTAGAAACTGATCTTAAATATGTGGTAGAATTCTGCACTGAGAGCATCTGGACATGGGCTTTTTTTGGTTGGGATACTTTTGATGACTGCTTCTATTTCGTTAGGGGTTATAGGCTTATTTAAATTGCTTATCTGTTCTTGATTTAATTTTGGCAGGTGATATCTATCCAGAAAATTGTCCATTTCCTTTAAATTTTTTAATTTTGTGTAGTGCAGGTTTTCAAAGTATGACCTCTGGATTTCCTCAGAGTCCGTTGTTATGTCCCCCCTTTCATTTCTGATTTTGTTAATTTGCATGTTCACATTTTGCCATTTAGTGAGTTTGGATAAAGGTTTGTCTATCTTGTTGATTTTTTCAAATAACCAACTCTTTGTTACATTGATTCTTTGTATTGTTTTCCTAGTTTCTACTTAATTAAGTTCAACCCTCAATTTGATTATTTCCTGGCATCTTCTCCTCCAGGATGAGTTTGCTTCCTTTTGTTCTAGAGCTTTCAGTTGTGCTGTTAATTCTCTAGTGTGACTATTCTCCAGTTTCTTCATGTGGGCACTTAGTGCTGTGAACTTTCCTCTTAGCACTACTTTCAATGTGTCCCACAAGTTTGGGTATGTTGTGTCCTCATTCTCATTGAATTCTAGGAAGTCTTTAATTTCTTTTTTTATTTCTTCTTTGACCCAGGAGTGGTGCAATTGTGCATTATTCAATTTCCATGAGTTTGTAGGGTTTCTGCAATTTGTATTGTTGTTGAATTCTAACTTTAAAGCATGGTAGTGATAAGATACATAGAGTTATTCCAATTTTTTGTACCTGTTGAGGTTTGCTGTGTTGTCAAGTATGTGGTCGATTTTTGAGAAAGTTCCATGTGACACTGAGAAGAAGGTATTTTTTTGTGTTTGGATAGAATGTTCTATAGATGTCTGTCAAACCCAATTGGGGGTCATAACTTCTACTAGTTCCTTTGTTTCTCTGTTAAGTTTCTGTCTGGTAGTCCTGTCTAGTGGTGACAGAGGGGTTTTGAAGTCTCCCATCATAACTGTGTGAGGTTTTATGTGTGGTTTGAGTTTTAGTAGTGTTTCTTTTATGTTTTAGTAATGTTTCTAGTGTTTTTGGCATTGATGTTGAGAATCCAGACTTCATCTTGGTGGATTTCTCCTCTGACAAGTATAAAATGACCTCCTTCATCTCTTTTGATGGATTTCAGTTTAAAGTCTAGTTTGTTAGATATTAGGATTGCTACCCCTGCTTGTTTCTTGGGTCCATTTTTTTGGAAAATCTTTTCCCAACCCTTAACTCTGAGGTAACGTCTGCCTTTGAAGATGAGGTGTGTTTCTTGTAAGCAGCAGAAGGATGGATTCTGTCTTTGAATCCATTCTGTTAGCCTGTGTCTTTTTCTGGGTGAGTTAAGACCATTAATATTAAGAGATATTAATGACGATTAATTGTTCATTCTTGTTTGTTTTGGAATGGTTGTTGGTGGTGAAATTGTATGTGGATTTCCACTCCCTTTTCTCTTTTAGCTGTTGGTAAAGTGGGATTATCTATTGCCTATGTTTTTCTGGTTGTAGTTTACTTCCTTGGATTGGAGTTTTCCTTCCAGAACTTTCAGTAGGGCTAGGCCAGTGTATATGTATTGTTTAAATCTGGCTTTGTCATAGATTTTCTCCATATATAGTGATTGAAAGCTATATATGGAGTCTGGGCTGGCATCCGTGGTCTCTTAGTGTTGATAGAATATCTATCTATCCAGGACTTTCTGGCTTTCAGAGTTTCCATGGAGAAGTCATGTGTAATTCTGATAGTTTTGCCTTTCTATGTTATTTGACCTTTTTCCTTAGCTGCTCTAAGTATTCTTTCTTTATTCTTTATGCTTGTGGTCTTGATTATTATGTGGTGAGGAGACTTTTTTGTGGTCCTCTCTATTTGGTGTTTTGTAAGCTCCTTGTACCTTCATTAGCATGTCTTTCTTTAGGTTGAGAAAGTTTTCTTTTATTATTTTGTTGAATATGTTTTCTGCCCCTTTCAGATAGGTTTCTTCACCTTCTTATATACCTATTATTCTTAGGTTTGGTCTTTTCACCATGTCCCATATTTCCTGGATATTCTGTGTTAGGGATTTATTGGACTTGAGATTTTCTTTGATGGATGAATCTATTTCTCCTAGTGTGTCTTCAACACCTGAGATTCTCTCTTCCATCTCTTGTATTCTGTTGGTTATGCTTGCACCTGTATAGTACCTGACCATTTCCCCAGCTTTTCTATTTCCAGCATTCCTTCAGCCTGCATTTTTTATTGGCTCCATGTCAGCTTTCAATCCTTGCACTGTTTGAATTGTTTCTTGTAATTTTTGCTTTGTGTTTTCCTCACTTTCTTGCATTTGTTGGATTTTTTGGTTTGTTTTTTTTTCTTCCATTTCTTGCATTTTTGGTTTGTTTTTTCTTCCATTTCTTGCATTTTTGGTTTGTTTTTTCTTCCATTTCTTTAAGGGATTTTCTCATATTCTCTTTGAGGGCCTCTATCATTTTCATGAAGGTATTTTTAAGGCCATTCCCTTCTGCTTCATCTGCATTGGGGTGTTTAGGTCTTGCTGAATCTCTAGACTCTGGTGGTGTCATATTTGTTTTTCTGTTGCTAAGTGTTTTCTTACAATGTCTCTTTCCCATCACTTCTTGCAGTGGGTGCAGAAAGAGCCTCTTCCTCTGTTGGTGGGTAGGTGACCAGGTTTCCCTTTCAGTAGGTGCAAGAAAGTCCAATACTCTCTGGCCTCTGGCCTCTGCCCTGAGTGTGGGTGGGAGTAGACCTGCTCTCTCTGCAGGCTCCTGGTGCTTGGTCGTCCAGGGACAAGTGGACCTGTCTGCGGTCCTCAGACCAGGACATCCAAGAGAGGGCGAGCAGGAGGGAGGAATTTGGGTATAAGAGGGGACCCAGAGCTCACCTCTGCCCTCTATCCTGAGTGGGGGCAGGAATCTATTTCATTATTTTTAAACTATTTATTTATGTTTTCTGTGACTGTCCATACCCATTTTCTTTTCTTTCTTCAGCATCTAAGCACCTTTAAACATACTGTACCCATTCAGGGGTTTGTTTTCTGTCTGGACCTGACTTTATGCATGTATGCAGCCTTCTTGGACTGCATGAGCCAAACTTTAAACTGCCAGGCCATCTCCTGCCTGGCTCCACTTAGCACATAATGCTGCCATCTGGCCCCACCCACTTTGGGTTGGCTCAGGAGGCTACCCCACTGGTTCTGGACTGCAGCTGCTGTTTGCCTTCCTATGAAAGCCAACTTTAAGCCTGTCGGCAATAGCACCAAGACTGCTGGAGACAGTACCTTTACTAGGAAACCACATCTGGCTCCATGTCCAGAATGTTTTTTCAACTTTCTTGGGCCCTATGTGGATATATGTTGCCTCCATGTTAGATGACAAATATAGTCGGACTTTCTTTAGACCACCAGTTCCCAAACAATGACAGAGACTTATTACTAATTGTGAATACTTGGCCTTATCGTAGGCTTGTTTCCCAACTAGCTCTTTTTATTTTATTTTATTTTATTTTTTAACTTTTTACACATATTACTCTCAGTTCCCTTTCCCTCCCCTCCTCCCCCGGATACCCCATTCCTCCCAACCTCCCATTCCACTCCATCTCCCTTCTGTTTCCCAGGGAGGGTAAGGCCTTCCATGAGGGATTATCAGAGTCTGTCTTCTAATGAGGTGGTCGAGTGGTTAAGGCAATGGACTGCCAACTAGCTCTTATAACTTAAATTGACACATTTTTATTAATCTATGTTCTACCATGTGGCTATTTACCTCTTCTCCACTCTGTACACCTGAATCCCTCTGTGTCTGGCTGGTGAAATCCCACCACCTCAGATTCTTCTTGAGTTCCTCTCTCTCCCTTGAAAGTCTTGCCTACTCTCTCCTGCTGAGCTATTGACCATTTGGTTCTTTATTAAACCAATCAGAAGGTACTTTAGGCAGAGACACATATTCATAGCGTACAAAAAAGATTATCCCACTATAAAGATTGCTTGGGGTCATCTTAGGAATTGGTCAAATTACCAGCCATTATAGGCCAAAGGGAATGAAATAGATGGGTGGTGTTTGGAACTTTAGGTGGTAGGGTTTAGCTGGAGGAAGAAGTCACTTGACATTGTGTCAGGTGTTTAGTATGACATGGTAGTAGGGACTCTGAATGGGGAAATTGTGGATGAGGTAACCAGAAATATACATTAGCTGACATTGGTTGAGCAGTACATTTTGAATTCTCTTGTTTGATTTTCCAGACTACTACATAACAATTGAATTCTGTACACAACTTGGCTACTATCCATTAGTTGGTATCTCCTCCATAAAGATAATATTAAATGTTTGAAGGTACAAATGGGATTTTCAAAAGTCTCTCAGGTCCATTATAGTAGACTACAGTCATCTCTGGTTTATTACACAAACATTGAACAAAGTCAGTGTATAGTCATAAGTGAGAGAAATAAGAGAACTTTATACAAACATTTCCTATGCCTAAGAGCTTGTGGGTCTAACATACAAATAATGACAACATCTGTAGCTTGTTATTAACTGTCTTTGAAGATCTGCAATTATTCTCCAGTGTCCAGTATGTGCCCTTTAGACTCTCAATGCCTATATTTGCTATTATCACTTCTTCAAGTTCAAGACAATATTTTTACTTAGTCAAGATTTTCTAGCCCAATTCTGTTTTTTGTTTTGCTTTGTTACTGAAAACTCTTTACCTTGTATTTAAAATAAATTCCCTAAAATACTTTATGTTTATTTAGATACCCATGCTCAGACTATGGTGCAGCCCTTTTATCTTCTGAACTGGGATCCAAGATTCATACAAAGAATGCAATTGCTCTCAAGTTGTTTTGAATGATATTAATGTTTCTACCTTTGTCCTGGACAAGTGTGTGTTTGGACTTCAGAGCAGTTGATGGTTATAGCTTCCATGAGTCTTATTTGCCTGAAATAATTCTGATTCCACAATCATCCTTTGGCTTTCCTCTTATGTATCATCTCATTTCCCTTTCATAAACATCTAATCCAGTCTTGGTTTTGTTTTAATCCTTTTTCCTTCATTGTTTTTCCAAGCTTATTTGAGATTTTTTTCCTAGGTAGCTTTTATGTCAACTTGACATATGCTAGAGTCATTTTGGAAGAGGGAACCTCAATTGAGAAAATTCCTCCTAGAAATTGGCTTGAGGGGGAAGACTGTGGTGCATTTTCTGATGATTAATGTGAGTGGGCACTTTCTACAGGAGGTGGTGACATCTTTGACTGAGTGGTCCTGGTTAGCACAAAAACCAGGCTAAGCAAGCCATGAGGAGCAAGCATCACTTGACAATGGCCTCTGCATCAACTCTCACTTCCAGGTTCTCATCCCACGTTCTTTCCCTGGCTTCCCTCAGTGATGGATTCATTAACTGAAAAATGGAATAAACCATTTCCTCCCCAAGTTGCTTTTGGCTGTGGTTTGTTTTTTTTAATTACAGCAATAGAAACCCAAATTAAAACTTCTTTTTGTAACTCAGCCTGGGTATACTCATAAGTATTCTCATGACTTCAAAACAATAGCAGTTGCTTTTCTACCTTTTACTTTCCAGCAAGCTGTAAACCTAATTAAAAACTTGTTAATCCGTGTCAATATTGCACTCCCTGGCTTATCTTGCCTGGAATTCCAATAGTATGTGATACTTACTCCTTTTACTTTTCTTTAAAAAGATGTAATGGCCTTGAATCTACCTCTCCTCATGCTGCCTGCCCTGACCCCACCTCCCACCCAGATAATTCATTTTATTAGTCTTTTGTTAAATAAGCCTGTTTGACCTGGTGTAATTGGTTTCTTGCAATTCCTGGAAATGATTAAACATCTAAGTATTGCTAATTCTTCCTTCTCCTCTGTTCTTCCTTTTCTTGTCACCTTCTAAATTATCTAATTGTGTATAGAGTGTGAAACTGAACCCCAGCCAATGAGGAATAGCAGAATCCGTCCCTCACCCCTTGAATCAGGAATAGAGTGAAAAGGAAGAAGCCATCCAGGTCATGTGTGTTGTTGCTTAATTCCCTAATTTGGGGCTGGAAGAAACATTTAAAAAAAAAGAATTCCTTGCTGGAATACTTACATTTTGCTCAGGTGTTTCTTTTATGTGACACTGACAATTCCCTTTTCCAACAATAGTGTGTCCTTCAGAGTCTGTACTGAGCCAGCTGGTTAGTAATAATTCTCCTCCAGCAGTTTAAATAGCACATTCCAGCACCTTTAAAGGTAGTCAGTAGGGAACAAAAACACTAAATTCATTCAAAGCTTGATTTACCCAGGACCTGCAATCAAAATATATGGTATCTTTAACAGTAGGTTCTGGCAGGCAGCTGCTTACAAAAAAAAACCCACAGTTTTCACATTCATTTAGTTACATTTTGATTGTTGTGACAAAACACCATGACCAAGGCAACATATAAAATAAAGCATTTAATTTGGGGCTCACAGTTCCAAGTTAGCCCTTGACCATCATCATAGGGAGCATGGCAGCAGGCAAGCTGGCATGATGTTGGGGCAGTAGCTGAGAGATTACACCCTGATCCATAAGCAAGGGGCTGAGAAGAAAAGAACTAAAGGGGATATTGTGGGCTTTTACAACCTCAACATCCACCCCACACCCAGTGACACACTTCTTCCAACAAGGCCACATCTCCTACCCCTTTGCAAACAGTTCCCACACTGAAGAGGAAGCACTCAAACCTGCCAGTCTATAGAAGCCGTTCTCATGGAGACTACAGCACTCAGCAAAGTGCATAAGAGCCAGTTTATTCTAGAACCAAATATGAATGCTTCTTGCCCAAGAATGAGTTTTCCCAAATGCCCCAAATGTGACACCATGGAAAAGAAATGGTTACATGAGACTTTATCAGCCCCCCCTCAAAAAAGTCATTAAACAAAGTATTTGCCAAATACATTGTAATACATTGGTGGGGGTGACAGGTGGGTGGGTAGGTTACAGATGAGCAAGGGAAACTTTGCTACAGGTTTCAGATGATGTCTGTGAGTGTCTTTGTCTATTGTCCTAGTAGAATCTTTAAGATAGGTATAGCTCCCCTCCTCTATCTCTCTGTCTCTGTCTCCTTTTTCCTCTTTGGGGACTTCATTTCATACAGTCAATTGCCTTGTAAATATATGCCATTTACCTCCTTGACTAACAGCTCCTGTTGGGGTAACCCACTCTTGGCATTGGAATTAAGTTTATGAGTTTGGGGAGTGTCTTTTTTCTACCCATTTGGAATATCTCCTTTTAAAACTGTTGTTGTTGGGGCAGGGCCAAGACCCTCTCCCATGCATTAAGGCTGAACATGCCATCCCACCACAGGGAATGGGTTCCAAGAACCTATTGTTCCAGACTTCGTTGACTCCTCATGGAAGCCCTTATCCATGAGGTGGAGTGGGACTGGGGGTGGGCTTGGTGGGGAGGTGAGGGGGGGAAGGAAGAGGGGTTGGAGGGAGAACTGTGGTTGGAATGTAAAATGAAATTTAAAAGAATAAATAAGTTTTAAAAAACTGTTGCTGTTTTCCAGATTTGTAAGATAGTCAAAGGTTGCATGGGTGAGCAGAACCTCTCCAGGCCCACTGTTGTTCTTTATAAGCCAGTTGATCCAAGGAACCAGTAGCTAAAAAGATACAAAAGAAAAATGATGGCAAAGTCCAGTACAACAAGAAAAGACTCCATCTGTTGCCCTCAAATGATCAATCTTTAGCACTGTTACCATGGACCTAGATGGCACTGATTGTTTTGTTCTAGTTGCCATGACAATCAGAGGCAAAGACCAAGGGAGCATCATGTTATGCCCAGAGGAAAAAGCTGCTACACCAGTCATGCTTTTTTTCAAATATAGAAATGGCTTTCTCTAACTTTTCTATCTAGAAAATCTCTAATCCTTCCAGATGCAAGCCAAGTGTGACTTCCTTGCCAAAACATCTCTATCCACACCAAAAATAAGCTTTCGTTCTCCCAAAATCCAATACTGCTGATTTCTTTTATTAAGTTTCTCTTGTATTCCAGTGATAATTCTTTGCCTTCCTGTTAGAGAAGCTCCTTGGTGATCCATCACTAAATGGTAGACACATGGAGCTAAATAACAACTGTCTTGTCCTTGAGGCCCTCACATTTTCATGATGCTGTCTAAACATGCTACATAGTTAACATCATGGCAGGAGAACTTCAAAGGACCAAAACAGAAGTAATGGATCCTACCTCGCAGGTAGTAATATGAATATATTTAAGTGGAAGAAAAACAGTGATACTCCATCTGACATTCTGACCCTCTCTGCATGCCTTTCTTCAATTAAGCTAGCCTGAGGCACAGGAGTGAGAACTCCACTCTCTCAGTGTTGATCTTACCCAGGTATAAGCTTCAGAGAGAAATAACTGACAGTGCTTCTTGAAATCATGTAACTTAGATGTTAAAATTCTAGACAACTTTGTTATTCATTGAACAGAAATAGTGGTTAGCCTATAGGAGCTATTTTCTACCATGTACACGGAAAAGCAGCCTCCAATTTCACACTTAGATGTGAGTAAAGCAGACGGTGAAGTGAAGAGAAAAGAGCATCACACTTCTGAGTGCAGGCTGCACTTCCATCTGCCTCGAGCCTCCAGAGGCCAGTCACACATCTTGTCTTTGGGTCTTATTTGCTACCCAATGTTTTCTCTCATTAAATGCCAGACTGTATAATATCTAGCTTACAGTGATCTCTGTTGACTACATCTGAACAACCTCTGACTACGATGCTGTGTCTTGAGAAATAAATAACAGTTTGTCAGGACAGACAGAGCAGGGCACTCCACTACAGAATAGGATGTCAAGGATATCAAGTAGTTGAATCACATGTTGAATGCGGGGATTGTTCTGCCTCATCACAGGTAAACATAAATACCTTATGAAAGGTTTTGAACTTTAGATGAACATGGAAGAATTTCCAGTCCAGATGTTAGACTGGACACATGTCAATAATACTGTGGTTTTACATAACATTCCCCTTCTTTGTTCTCTTTCTAGAAATAACTGTTAAGAGAAGCTTTTTCTTTGCTAGCTACTTTGGTTTATCCCCTGCCAGTCGCCTGGGCTCTGCCGCGCCAGCCTGGTTCTAGATCCGCATGAGTCCCAAATAAACACACAAGACGCTGTGTTAATTATGAAGCTGTTGGCCTTGTTTGTCTCTTACTGGCTAGCTCTGCCTTAAGTAATTACCCCATAATTGTTAATCTAAGTATGTTTCTTACCGGAGAATAGTTCCCGGCGTCCTACCCCCATGGCGTCACATGTTGACTCTCTTGTGTTTCCCCTTCCCAGAATCCTCCTCGACTCCTAGTCCCTCCTATCTAGGTTTTCTATTGGCCAGACAGTACTTTATTGACAAATGCACAGGCAAATAACAGGACTTCCCCAACAAATAACAATAACAGTAATGACACTAATTATCAGTAACTAACATGTATTTAGTACTAACATTGTGCCATAGAGCATGCTCATCATTTTAGACTTATTATCTGATTCCTTTTTTGTGTGGACTCCATGCTAAGGAACTATCATTATCCTCATTGTGTTGATAATGTGGAAATACAGATTGATGAACTTACTCAAAGTCACATAGAAAATGATTGACCTGGATATCCAAAAACCAGGGTTTGAACATGAAACCAATCATGTCACTTGACTCCTAGAATTACAGTTCCCTAACAACTAGGATTTGTCCATGGGTTTAAAATCCTAAGTTGAACAGCCCATCACAATTGCTTTTGCTTAAAAACCAGTAACCCATATTTATCATCACTTCAAGGTGCTTCCAGAAACAGATTGGCAGCACACCAAAAGCACTGATGTCTGCCCATAATTTAACTACCATAGGTATGATTTAGTGACCAAATCCTTGCAAATGTAAGTTTAAGCATCTTTTTTACTATTACTTTAAAAAATATAACCTTAAGATAAGACTTTTCATGGTACAGATACCCAATTAAAGGACAGAACATAGCTGGTATTCTGGGGGTCATGAATTGATTAAACATTTTTTGCCTCCAGATTCTTATTCAATTTCAGTAACCATTATGTCTTCATTGGCATTTCTTCTCAAGTTTTCCAAACACCTGTCCATCCTTAGCTGTAATCTGCTTGATAAAGAGGGTTTTTATGATCTTGCATTCTGTAGCTGCCACTGGCTTATTTGAGGTTCAAGAGATATTCTACCCTGATACCTCACTTCCAATGATTATTTCCCAAACACTGTTATTATTAAACACATTTTTTAAAAACCCTCATTAAATAAGAAACATCTACTATAGTTTCCTATGACACTCATTATCTGTGTTGAAAACAGCTTTTCCTTAAGGCTAGGAAGACTGGAGATAGACTATCTTGTGCATGTACATGCACACATACACAAACATACATATGTGTGCATGTGTACACATGCACAGATATATGTATGTGCATATTTATACACACATGCACATATATGCATGTATAGATAACATTGTTCTCCAGTGTCTCATACTAGGGTTTATACATACGATCCTTTCACCCAAGAGTTTACTTACAGATGTTAAGATGCCATTTAATCATCAAATTGTAAAGTAGATCCAGTTTCTGGGCATCTGTGAGATGTGTCTCTGTATACAGCATCCCAGGACCTAAAACTCTCCCATTTTGCAGTAAATGCTTTTTCATAGCCTGGATGGTTCTGACCATGAGCAATATGATATCTACAGTCATATCCTCAGTTTCAACCACATTGAGAGCCCCAAAATATTTATAAAAGAATAAACTTTCTGCTAGTCATAAATATTCTAACCCTGATATTTTCCTAACTCTCCTAGGCACACAAGTATAATTGACACAAAAAAATGGCATGACAATTAAGCAGAAGACAGATAATTGCATTCTGATAAAGATTTACATTCAGAATACAGGAAGAATTTATTACACTCAGTAATACAAATAACAGTAATAGTATAGACAAACCAATAAGAAATACTATGGCATGGCAAGTATGGAGATAAAGAGCTGCTTTCTGATAGCATTTGAAGTACTGCAAACCTAATCAAGGAGGTCATAGGTTCTATGGGGAAGCATATTGCTAACATTTGCTAAGTGGTCATGCTATAAAAACTGCCTTTTAAATATTCATGTTTATATTCACAGATTAGTGCTGTGCTGAGTCTTCTTCAGAGGCACTTCTCAGTGCAGAGGCAAAAGTATTACCAAGTCTCATAATTACTCAAAGTACCGAGAAGAAATAACAGTGGAATGAGTGGTCATCCATAAATAATAATAATAATAAAAATGTATGTTATCCCTTCAGAGGCTCAGGGAACACAACAGAAGGGGGAGCAGAAAGTATGTAAGAGCCAGAGGACGGGGAGATGTGCAGCGTGATGATGTCTTCTGGGCATGTCACAGCCATTGCACTCACTCGGCCTCCTCAGTTCATATTAACCTCAGGAAAGGCCTGCACAAGACTGAGATCAGTGTTTCAACATGGATAGGGGAGTGGCCTCTAAGGGCTCATCCCCACCTGATTAGCATTTGTTGTGGGAAAAAATTCACTTTTCTATAGTGATGTAGTCATTGATAAGTTGCCCGTGCTCCAGTACATGACCTCCCACCAATCCTTGCCCAAGAAACTGCTGACTAAACCCCATGAGCCACACACAAAAAGAAGGCACCAAATTATCAGGGAGACATATTGGAAGGAGGAGGATTTCAGCAGGGAGGAGAGAGGGTAATGAGATTGAAAATGACTACTCATTACATACGTGTCTGAGCTGTCAGATAATTTTTAAAAAGTTTAAAGAACAAAGACATTTCATCGAATAGGATAGTTAAGCTCTCACCACACATTAGGTAGATGTACATTAAAACTACAATTATCTACCAACCAATGTTTTTAGAATGACTAAAGTAAAATGCAGAGGAACTGTATCTTTTAGACACTGTTCATTGCCACATAAAACAATGAAATAATTTTGGAGAACAACTTGGCGGGCTCTGACAATGCTGCATGTACACTAACTGCATGATCCAGTTGTTCTGTTCCTGGATGTTTGCCACCTTTCCTTTCAGAATGAAAATATGTGCTCACACAGACTCAAATCATCCAAGCTCCTCGTAGCTTTATTAAGGTATTCCCAAACCAAAACATGGTGGTGGTTTGAATGAAAATGCCTCCTATGGGCTCATGTATTTAGTCACTTGGTCCCCAATTGGTGGGGGACAATATGACATGGAGCCTTGCTGAATGAAATACAAGGCGCAAAGTGGGCTTTGAGAGTTTGCAGCCATGGCCCCTCTTGCAGCCTCCTCTCTGTTTCTTGTGTGTGCGTGAAGCACGTGATCAGCTTCCTGTGCCCACCGCTGCTTATGGTACTCTTCCTGCTGTTCTAAACTCTCCCTCTGGAAGGAACATAAACTCAAATAAGCACTCTTTTTTTTAGTACTTCTGGTCTTGGTACTTTATGACAGCATCAGAGGCAGTGGTACATGAATAAATGAATAGATAAATAGTGATATGGAGAGTCAGTAAACTTACTACTCAGCAGCATAAAGGATTGAGTAGACTACTAAGATATAACACAATGAATAAATACTCGGAATAATATCAGAGAAAGAGAAAGGCCATATACAAGAGTACAGTTCTGGAAAGTTCAAGAAAACGCAAACCAATCTGTGTTCTCAAGAAGCAGAATGATGGTTGCGTGGAGCTGTAAGGAAAGAGAGGGGGTGGAGGAAGGAGGAGGTTACAAGCAAAGTACCATAAAATGTGTGGAAGGTGCTAGAGATGTTTCTTGTATTAAATAAGATCATTCAAAGGCCATCGGATGTATGTCTACTTTTTTACTAAACTCTGTATTTCATACATGTTCAGTATGTTTAGGTGCATATACTGTACAAAATTAGCACACACACAAATAAAGAAAAAGCAAACCAGAAAGTCTTAGCCAGAGCTGTCTTATATTGGGACAGATTTAAATGGCAATTTGGCCACCAAGAACAGAGAGTCTCAAGTGCTGTTTTGTGATTGCCGCTCCACAGTAGTGTCCGTGATTTTCACACATTTTCGACTCTGAAAATGCCTTCATTAGGACTTATTTATTCAATACTATAAAAAAACAGTTCCTCTTCTTATATCTAGAAAGGTCAAGTTAAACTTGAAAAATAAGCACATTTCAGTATGACTATCTTCAAGTTTGAAATTAACCGGGTTGCAAGAGACCCCAGCACCTTGATGAAGGGAAATTACTTCTGAAGCCTCCTGAGATGCAAATTAACCAGCTATTTCCAAGAGAGTGATTAGACTGGCTTATCAACTTCAAGTGCAAAATTAGCAAGTTTTTTTAGAAGAATCTTCCTGAACACTAGGAATCAGAAAGGAAAATGAAGAGCTAACTAAAAGATTTTATGTTTCTCATTAGCTAGAATGAGATTTGGAAAACGTTAGGTGGGGAAAAGGTGACTGAAGTTGCTTCTGAAAAGGAGCTAACACAAAATCACCCCCAGGAAATAATTTTATTAGGAGAGAGAACCTCCAAATAATGGAAGCTGTGATTGGGCCTTGAGGCAGGAGAGCGTTGAAGAGAGCAGTGGATGGTATCAGAGACTGCATGAGAGCAGCCTTAAGGGGAAGGAGAGGCCTTTTAAAATGAAAGATGCATGGTTTTAAGTAGAAGCAAGAAAGATGCTAGTCATGAACAGGGTGGTGGGGGAAAGCCAGGGCGGGGGTGGGAGGCTTCAGAGAAATCCTACAAAGAAAATATATCTGGTTTTTCCGTGCTTTTGTGGAATGGCAGAAAATTCTACAGCACCTTATTCAGTTAAAAACAGCATCTATGATAAAGAGCATGGAGGAGCAAGTCTTGAATAGGGCCATCAATTAGAGCTACAGCATGCCTTGGCTTCTTAATTCTGCTGGAGCAAGAGCTTTGAGGTACAGTGTGATTTCTTCAGGCTGTGAGAGCTGGCTACTTAGAATGACCCAGGATCTGATAAAAAAAAAATGCAAGACAGCGATGTGATCATGAAGAACTCAGACTGGTAAAAGGGCGTTGGGATAAACTTCGACGGAGAGGGTTTCGGGGAATGGCATCTACTACACTGCATGTAACAACTGCTTATACAGTGGAAGTCTATAGACTGTGATTGGTTAGCACATTACTTCAGATTGCGTAGCGAGCGCTCCTACTACCAGGGTTTCTATGCAGAAGAAGCACCTTAAAGGAGTTGTGGGGAGTGCAGGTAAGTCCTCAGGCCAGCTACCTGCTACTCACGCGGCTTCAGAATTCAGTGTGGTCTTCTGGAAATACGGAGGAGTATGGTGTGCCGTGCTTCTTATTTAGACGTGTAGACTGGCTGCCAGGTCATGCCTGCATTTTTCCCTACAGCACTGAGCATGAGTAGCCACCTGTTCTTCAGAATGAGCCACCTGTTCTTCAGAATGAGATGCTTGCCCTTGTAGGTATTTTTAAAAAATCTCTTTACACCTGTGTCTCTGCAATTGACCTAGAAATGTCCCAAATCAAAAGTGATTTTCTAAAGAAAGAATAAGGCCAGTTGTGCACATCTTTATTTTTGTTACTCTTGAGTGAAAGCTTGAAACATACTGGAAGATTGGGTTGCCGTTTGCTCCTAGCAGTTTCAATTAGAATTTGGTTTTGCCTAAGTCACTGACTTCATCACTAATAATTTCTGCTGCTATAGACAAGAGTTCTGAAGGATAGCCAATCGAGGGAACTATCTTTCCAGGGAGTTATCTCCATTGCATTTGGATATTCATGGGCTGCTTATGCAGTAACTATTAACATTGAATGTATAAAAAAAGAATTTACCATACGATAACATTATGTGAAAACTACAATTTGAAAATAGAAAAAAAAACATTAACTGTTCTGATTTCCTGTGGCCATTTTCCCTAGAACTATAAAAGAAATTGTGTGTGTGTGTGTGTGTGTGTGTGTTAGTTCTTTCCTTTCACAAAATGAGTCCCTAGGATTGAATTTAAGTCACCAGTCTTGGTGTTAAGTGACTTTATCTGATGACGCCAATCCTAAAACATCTTGCCTGTTGGTAGTATCTTTTTTAAAACCCTTGAAGTAATGAGATTAGAAATTAGAAAACTTTCTCGCCGGGCGGTGGTGGCACATGCCTTTAATCCCAGCACTCGGGAGACAGAGGCAGGTGGATCTCTGTGAGTTCGAGGCCGGGCCGGACCGATAGCCTCCAAAACAATACAGAGAAACCCTGTCTCGTAAAAACCAAAAAAAAAAAAAAAAAAGAAAGAAAGAAAAGAAAAAGAAAGAAATTAGAAAACTTTCAATTATCTTGAGTTCTATAAAAATGTTCAGATGTATTTCCTTGGAAAGTTACAAGGCATAACCATATTGCCCCTGCACCCATCCCCTACCTCCTAACCCCCACTACCCCTTATCTCTCACTCCCCTGGTCTACTGTCCCCTTGTCCCCCCACCCCCTGTGGGATATCAAGAATCCTCAATAAAAGTCTCAGGACCCTTGCCATTTTTATCTTAGGGCTGGAGGAAGGAACACTTTGGAAACCAGGGAAAGATGAAACTTGTTTGTATTTAGGCAGCAAAATGAGGTTATTTGAATTAGTGGCACATTTGAGGGACACTTGGAGGTGTGTGTATGTGTGTGTACAAGTGCTTGAAGATGCTAGGTGAGGTCACCCAATCCTCTAGACCACTGAGCCATCATCCAGCCCAACATTTGATGTTTATTTTGGAAGTGTAAAGTTGAATGTACCCTGATTTTTCCAACTGGTAAGTCATTTCCTGTGTCCATCATGATGGTCTGTTTTACTACTAATAAAGACACAAGTCTTAGTATTAAAAGATTTTTAAATGCTTATTTTAGGTCCAACTTAGGATCGTAAAGACTCTGTACTATAGACCAGTCTCCCATCACTCACAATTCTACTGACTCTTTGGTCACAAGTCTCTACCACACATGTTTAACTTCCCTGTTTTGTTTTCAGTTGTTCTTTGTGTCTACATTAACACTTTACTGATTCTCTAGTCCCCTGAGCAATGGGTGCAAAACTATTTCAGAAAACTTGTAGGCTGAGACCCATTCTTTTTGGTTACCATACGATTATGCATAGCTTATGCAAGCCTATCCAAAGTGCTGAGTTAAGGAAAAAAAAACAGTGCACATTGATTTATGCAGCCCCTTCAGCTTCCTTAATTAAAGAAAGTAGTGTGAGGCTTGAGTCATAAGGGGCTAATTTTGTCAGCTACCCAGGTAGAAATGTGTTCCCCAAACAGGACTCAGATTACAGATATGAACCGACTTTCATTGATTAAGAGTGTAAATGCATGGATGCAAATTTGAGGGGGGAAATGAGGCATCTGGACTCCTCACTACCAACAGTCATCGAGACCTGTATCTCTAATTCAAAGGCACTCCTTGACAGACAAAAACTGATTGTCACATTGCTCATGGCTGGCTCATGTGTGCTGCTGATGTGTTAGTCTGGGCTCACTTTTCACCTGGGGGCATCTTATCTCACAAGAATAGCAATGACTCATAGGAACTGGAAGAAAGAGAAAGTGACAAGTGTTCTGAATACCTCTGCTTATTGCTCACATAATTAGCATTCTGCCATAAACTTCATTTCCAGGTGACATTTTATGGATCTCTATTATAAAATGATGGGTGACTGAGAGGAAGCAGCCTTCCATCATGTTAAAAGTAAAAGACAGGTGAGTAAGTGATAGAGTTAAGTCAAAGAGTTTGATTTGAAGTCTAACTGTGGCATGTATTAACTGTATTTAACTTTGAAGACTACATAATCAGTTTTAAACCACTTATAATACAGAGATTTGTTGATACAAAAACACAGATTTCACCTCAAAGGAAATAAGGAATAGCTTATTCCAGAGCCAAATATCAGTGGCCATGGCCCAGGAATTTAGATTTAGGTTACCTCAGGTCACATGTCCTAGTATGTAAGTAGTTCCATGAGGTTTTTCATAGTGACAGAACAAGTGTTTCAAAACACATTGATGGAAACATCAACAGGACAGATCACAGCCATGTAAAGAAATCTAGGCTATAGGTTTCAGATGCTATCTAATAACATTGTTAGCCTTTAATTGCTGGGAAACTAGGGTAATTTTAAGTTAATATATTCCAAAAAGATTTTTCTGTTCAGATATTAGGTCAGGATTTATCTTTTTTTTTCAGGCTTTATCTTTTACTGACAGATGTTAAGGCTGACACAGGGTAGAATGGCTATTTAGGGGACTAAAGATAGCCCAAGATAAATTGTAATTAGCCTGCAACCTAATTACAGCCTGCAACATTCCATCCTGTCCACATCACTGAAGTCAATCAGGGTTTGCACACAAAGCATCTTTCCAGGAATTCTTGTTCACAGCTTCCTTTACTAATATTATTCTTTTGAAATCACCCCAATCTGGTCTGCAACTGGTCACCTTATATTATATATTATATATTATATATTATATATTATATATTATATATTATATATTATATATTATATATTATATATTATATATTATATATTATATCCTGCTTAGGAGTTAATTACTTATCTATCCAGATACATTGGAAGGGAATAGTGCAGCCGTTAATGGAGCTGAAGATAAGGAGGAGCCTTTTAATGCCTCACGGTGGGAATCTGAGGAGTATAAGGAAATAAGGACAAGCAGATTCACAGATTATCACGGTCCTGAGCTTCATAACCATCACTGTATGGATGCCTGTGATGTGTCCAGGCACATCTCTTCTATGTGTTTCAGAATACTTATCACGTTTTAGAAAATAAAGCTACATCAGGGACTGGGGAGGTGGCTCAATGGGTAAAGCACTTCCTGTGTAGGCATGAGGACCTTGTGCTCAGACCCCAGAATCTCCATAAAGCTAGACACAGGAGCGTGTGTCTGTGATCCAAATGCTCCTGTCACAAGATGGGAAGCAGGATCAAAAATCCCCATGAGCTCATAGGCCAACTGGCTGTGTGCATTTAGTGTCAAACAACAAAGGATCATGTTTCAAGTGAAGTGGATGAAGTGCAGTGTGAGAACTGACACCCAAAGTTATCCTCTGACCTGAATGCCCATGCTGTGATGCACGTCTGCCCACACCCACGCAAACTTGCGCACGCGCGTGCACTCACACGCACACACACATGCATATTACACATGAACACACAATACACACAGATGCTTTTTAAAAGGAAAATAATCAAATTGCTAACATCCAATGCAGCTTACGATAGGGCTCTGGTTGTATAACATGTATAAATTATTCCATTTGGTACATATAACATACCTATAACATATATTTATATAAAAATAGACAAAACTGTAGCACTAATAATAAAAACCCAGAGACAGATGTTGGGGTTCAAGCTGGAGATCAGAAAAGCAAAGCAGCCAACCACTAGAGAGTTCTTACCTCTGTCATGGCTCAGACCACAGGGGGCGATCCTGTCCTCAGCATGGGACTGCAGACTGAATAAGCTGTACTCCTGCCTCTACCTGCCTTATATTCCTCTCCAGTTCTGGGATTAAAGGTGTGCACCACCAACTAGCTTCTATGGCTAACAAGTGTGGCTGCTGGGATTAAAGGTATGTGCCACCACTGGTTGGCCTGTATGGTTGCCTAGAGAGGCTATCTCTGCACTCTGATCTTCAGGCAAGCTTTATTTGTTAGATCATAAACAATATGTCACCACACAAAAACTGTCATTTATGTCAGAGTTGAGGCCTCAAGCATGGAATCCTGTTTTGCTTCAGAAATGCTTTCTTCTACTGATTGTAACTTAAGTATAATATGTCATTTGTTCAATGTGCTGGCCTTTGCCTACTCAGAAAAGATAGATGGGTAGTCTGGCCACAGTGCTGAGACACTTGGATCACAAGGACATACCTTGTATTTGAATGGCATTTTCTTTGTTCTCAGACCTGGGTGTCTTCAGATGGTTCCCTATACTCTTTACTGTCAATAAAATAAATTAGCTGTGACATTTGTGCCTTGGTCTAACAAAGGTCGTAATGGAGATTAACCCATTCCAGCCACGGCTGCTTGTTTTAAAACATAGGCATCCTCAACAACTTCCTGAAGAGACTCAAGAACACCTATTTTTAGAAGTCAAAGATGGTTACAGAGCCCTGAGGAAAAGCAGTAAACTGGTCTAGTGGCCTGAAGGCTGCTCAGGTATTTTCTGTCCCTTATCAACAGAGCCCTTGAATTTGTACCTGACCATGCTTGTCTGCCAGAAGTCAGCTCCTGCTATGCATGGTGACTCCTGCAATACTCAGCAAAATCCATGCCAGTGCTGTCCTCTGAGTGTTTGAAAAAGTTCTTATCTCTGCCTTTGCACAGGATACAACCCCTCCTCCTGGAATATATTTCTTTATGTTTATTACAGAGTACTTTACTTATTTTCATCATTGTAACTTTAGGACAAAACTCAAGAAATGTTTATAACACTTACATTGAATTGGAAGGTCTAGCAAAAATGTTAATAAATTCTTCAAGCTCACTATTCATCACGTATCTCTTTTTGTTCATTTTGTTTTGTGTTGTGTAGAGTTGAACTAGGAGTTGAATTTAGGACCATATGAATGTGCTACAAGTGTTCACTGGGCTACATAGCAAAGCCCCAAGAATCTCACAGAATGGATAGAAATTATAGCAAGCATTTAATTCTGAATTTAAACTACAGTGGTAAGGAAACAAAGGCCTAGGGACATGTGTTGGCTTTCTAAAACCTCATAGTTGGTTAATGACAAGGTCAGATTGTTTAGCTGTGAGTGTGTCTTGTAAAGTGTCCCCCCTATGCATTTAAGCTGTAACCGAAAATCCCCTCAAATGAACAGTGGCCACAGTGCACTTGTACACAGTGTCTTCTTGCATTTTCCAAAAAGTGGTAACACTGACTTGGTTTTCATTTTGAATGGTGGATTTGCTGGTTAATTTCTATTGACAATTGGACGTGGGAAGAACAAACCTCAACTGAGAAATTCTTTCAATCAGATCGGCCAGTGGGAACTCTGTTGAGCAAGGTCTTGACTGGTAATTCATGTAGGAGGGCCCAGCCCATTGTGGGCAATGCTAATCCTAGGCTACAAAAGAAACAAGCTAAGCATGAGGCAGCGAGTGAGCCAGGAAGTGGCATTTGCTTTGCTTCCTTGGCTATGAATTCTCTGATGTGAGGTCATGCTGTGTGGAATTGCAAGCAGTCCTGACTCCAGGTCCCTGACTGTATTTCCTGCCGTGATTTTCCTTACTGCTGCACTGTGACCTGGAAGCATAAGATGGAGTAAACCCTCTTCTCCTTTACATTGCTTTTGGTCAGAGAGTTTTAGCCCAGAGATAGAGAGGGAGCCAGAGCATGGCATCCCATTTTAAGTGGGATCATCATATTCATTTATTGATGTGTGATGATTTAGTTCCATGTGTCATGGTGTGACACAGAAATTATCTCACATTGTCAGAGTCTGCATCAGCATCCCACTCAGAGTCACTCATTTAGTTCAGGAAGAGCAGGAAGAGATGAATAATGCTAAAATGGTCATAGGAATCGATGCTTTTCCTTCTCTTGAATAAACAGTCCTGCAGAGGAGACAGAGAGCAGTTGGCAGCCCTTCAGCTCATCCTGAACCCCGTAGCAGAGCAGGATGAAATCATAAGGTGGTAAAATAACCCAGGGCCTATAGAAACCTAGAAAACAGTTCCTCTTCCTAGAATTTCCAATCATGTGCATAGAAAGGGCCTCATTTTCAATTTTTATTCATGTAACATTGAAAATGTGCACAGTAATGATTCTCAAAGACTGGCATGGATAATAGGTGTTATGCGATGAGCTTGTGGGTGTGATTTTATTGAAAAGTATAATCACCTCTGCTAGTTTGTATCATTGTTGCAATTTTAGCCAGGTATACAGAAGATGTGCTCGAGAAGGTGTAGAAAAGTCGCACCCTTAGCCGCTATGCTGTACTAAATGCCCCAGGTCCCATAACTCACGGGAACTCACAGAGCGGCCTCACAGTGTGTTAAGAAACACAGCAAATGTTCTTATTGGCAGTATGATCAGGATGTCATCACTGTTCAGAAGTACATCAGACACAACATAAAATTATGCCTAACACACAGCCTCACTCAACAATGCAGGAGGGAGTGCTCAGGCTCTAGCAAGAAGTCTGCAGCTATGAAACTGCCGTCTTCCCCTTCCCTGTTATACAGTCCAACTTCCTATAGAAGATGAGACAGTGCTCACTGTTTGACTCTGCTACAAAGAGGGGAGGAAAAGCATGTGCACATGTGTGTGCATGCTTACATAATCTTTGTGTGTGTGTATGTGTGTGTGTGCGCACCATCTGTGTGTGTGTCTATGTGTGTGATGTACCAATGAAATGAAGATTTATAGAGGAAAAAGGACATTAACTAACACTAACCATTAGCCTTAGGGATAAAGGGAATAGGTCAAGATTGAAATTTAAATTTAATTTACATAGGAATTTTAACTTAATTCAAATTCAATTTAATTTTAATTTAATTTAAACTTTAATATACACAGGAATCAGTTTCTGCTGCTTTTGTGGAAACCCCTTTGGCTGAGTTATAGATGTTGCATATCTCTTACATCCTAGGTGGAAAAGGAAGGGGTAAATAAAAACCTGAATCTTGAAACTGAGCTTTCTTAATTTTGCCTACATTTCTAGCTCCTGTCTAACTATGGTTAGGCTATTCCCTCCGCCCCAAGCCTCATCCATTCATAAGTTATGAGGTTAGTCTAGAGTACCTCTATTTTCTATTGCACTACAAGTAGGTGCTGTCTCCATGTGCTAAGCATGGTGGTCTATTAACTAACTTGTAAGTAAATCACAGAAATAATCATCTACTGCCTTACTTTTGGGAGTTGAAATATATAGAATAAGTAAGACGGCTCCTGTGCTGGCCAGTTTCATGTCAGGTTGACACAGGCTACAGTCATTTGTGAAGAGAGAACCTCAACCGAGGAAACGCTTCCACCAGATTGACCTGTGGGAAGAAGGCCTGTGGTGCTTTTTCTTAATTAGTTGTTAACATGAGAGGGCCCAGCTTACTGTAAAGTTTTCCCCCCGCTGGGGGATGGCAGTACTGCGTTTTATAAGAAAGCAGACTGAGCAAGCCATGATGAGGAAGCCATCAAGCAGCAGCCTTCCTCCCAAGGCCTCTGTGTCTGCTCCCGCCTCCAGGCTCTTGCCTGTTTGAGTTCCTGTCCTGATGTCCTACAACTATAAGTTCAAGTAGTTTCCTCCCCAAGTTGCTTTTGGTTATGGTGTCTCATCATAGCAGTAGAAACCTAAGACAGTCCCCAAATATGTAGAATGTTCTCTTTTATGAAACTAATATTAAGCATTCACCTTCCAATCCCTCTGTCAATGCCAAGCTAAGAGTCAAACTGCAATGTATTATCTTCCTTGAATACAAACCTGTTTTTCAGTTTTCCTGTCAATAGTGTGTGATCCCACTTAACTGTGGTTTACCATGTTGTCTATAGTGCATGGAGCCATAGCTACATAGCCACCAGGGTTCCAACTTTGGTTATAGTTCTGCCTCAAAAGGCTTCATTGTTCCCGCTTCTTATCAATGATGAAGCTGTCTACATTAGTCACTAGTTGATGCTCAAAGGGGGGTATGTTTGTAGGAATGAAGTGATGCACACATTTTCTGGGGAACAAAAAGAGTAATGCTGGTGATAGTGCATGTAAACAAGCCAAAAAAAGACATGAAGTAAATAATAGATGTGTTGGGGGAATCCTTGGGGAAGCTGGAGGGGTGAGTGTGGGTTGATATGATTAAAATACATTATGTACATTTATGCAAGCTTCAAGGAGTGAATGAAAATACTGTTTTCAAAATAAAGGTAATACCTAGTGGATGGTCAGCAAGCCACAAAGAAGGGAGTTTTCTTAGTGGACTTTGATCACTTGGTGCTGAATAAACACTTTTTTGAATCTCCAAGACTGTCTCAAAAACAAGGCAAAGCCAGAAAGTAGCAATAGTGTAACACATTTTTAAGCTCAGAAGTTCTATAAGCTGGGGTTGGAGAGCTAGACCAGAAGTTGTATGTTGTGAATAACACTGTCAAACATTAAGCTAAGTTGATTCTGTTTCTTTTTTTTTCTTCTTATGAATAGGCACTGTCATGGTAACTGTCTTCATGAGATTTAGGACATCTTTAAGAACATATGTCTTGGTATTGCTCCTGATGTCTGCATATACCTGCTAACCTCACTGTCAAGAGGCTATATGTCTCCACAAGTATGTAATCAAGTTGAGACTGTAAGTAATATTGACTCCAATTTAATTAAACTATGGCATTTTCTATACAAAGAAACTGATTCACTTTTTGTCCAAACCCTTGCTTTGTTTCACACAGTGAAATCACATAATCTGGAAATCTGTTTCCATAGTCTCTGTGGTGGAAATCCAATGTTTTCAGAACAATTCCATTCCTGTACTGATAATAGTGTAGCCATATCACCTCTATCATGTGGTAGAAGCTCACATGTTAGCATTTTAAAGCCTTACTTTGGTATACTGGCATTTTTGCTAGAAAAATGGAATAAGCTTATTAATTTAAAAATATAAACATGTATCTTACTTTTTGGGAAATAAAGGTTTTTATTACTTGGTTGTTTAATCTACAAAAACCACAGGTTTTCTTGTAAATACCATAAATGTGTCCAATGATACATAATGGAATACTTGTGTTTCTTTCTCTTGGAGCCATAATACAGTACAATCTAATATGATAGAATATTACTTTTCTGGGCCTTAAGAGAATAGCCAAAAATGTTTTTTTGGTCAAAAATGCTAAAATGAATATGATGTTGCCAGGAATCCGCACTCTCTAGTAGGTAATGTAGAGCATGGTAACTTAATTCATCCTGGAAATGATGCTTGCTGTTGGCATAGATTTACTTTAAGAAAAAGGACAAAGTGTTGATTTAGAGGAAAGCTTGGCCATCATTCAGTTTCCCTTGTTTGGAGTGTAAGTGCTTCTGAATAGTACATAAGGAATAGCTGTGGCACACCTAACCACATCAATTTTAGCCAGCCCAGATTGATCTCAGTTACTGTGAAAGAGCAGTAAAGTGGGATGACTACGGCAGTGAAGTGCAGACTCTGATGGGCGTCTTTCTGAGAACTGGTACACCCTTCACGCACCAGTATGCCTTTCACTTGTCATGGAGACGGGAATAATACTGTTCTGTTGTGAGAGATCGGCTGATAACCAAGTTCATTCTTTGAGATGGGAAAAGTATTGGCTGTCCAGAAGAGACAAAAATACTGAAATGCAGAGATGCAAAAACAGCTTTCTTACTGAAGCAGGATGACAGTTCCTGTCAGGATGAGAGGGCACACAGATTTGAGAGTCTATGAAAGGGAATCTGGGTTGGGCTTTTAATAACGTTCATAGATTCCCCCATTTCCCCATCATCTACCCAGTTATTTTCCCTGGTTGACCTTTCTTTACTGCCATATTTTTCTGTCACATCCCCTTGGGAAAGAAGTGGTGGTCTTTAGAAGCATGTCCCTGTTATTCCTATATGCCTATATTCTTAATATTCTCTCTCAGTCCCCCCTCCCCCATCTCAGAGACAACACCCATTTCTGCCAGGAGAGGAAGGGCAGTGTTTAGGAGGCATTGATCCTAGATAGGCTTCTGGGATTGGTCCACAGGATTGCAAACAGCACTGCTGCAAACAAGGCCATCCAGAGTTCTGTTTGTGAGGCCATCTGTAGTGTAATAACTTTGTTGCAATGAGAATCCAAACTAACAATGCAATTAAAAAGACAAACACTGATGATTACTAACAATATGATGATGATATTAAAAGGACAGGAGTTTGGGCATGATGAAGGATGTGTGTTAGAAAGGAAGTTTCCCTGTTGATAGACATGAGGCTGTGTAAAACCTCCTCAGAGGCTGGCCTAATATGCCTTTGAAGATGACAGTTGTGAGGGGCTGGGGATCTACAGAAAAGGGCAATGATGAATATCTAGTTCTTGTGACCCTTCAGGTCCAACAGCAGTAGTTTTTAGATTAGAGGAGGCTGTGTAAATGTCATCCCAGGTCCTTGATTGGACAAACTCAGTGGTGAAATCTCCCTTTGACTGTATAAGGTCAAAGCAAGCCATTCCCCAAGAGTTCAGGGTGTGCCACTGTACCTGGGGTCTTCAGATTGGACTAGGAACAAACTGTATTTTCTCAAGCACCTCCTTTTCACTTTTTTTCTGAATAACACTATAAGTTTTTATCCAAAGATTCTTTATCTGAGAATCTTCATAGAGCCATTTATATTAATGAGGATAAATGTGACTGATTTTGTGTCAGGTGTGTTAGTTTTCTCAAAATGTGTTTTTAGAAAGGGTGGGGCATGGGTGAGTGTAGGTATTTGCCTCATATGCACAAGGCACTAGGGTTGAGCTCTGGCCCCATAAACAAGCAGGATGGATATGTTTTACCTTGTATGGCCTATATGGTATTGAATGACTGCTCCAGACTCAAGTGCTCACAAGAAGCCTTTGAAAGCAAAGACTATAAACTGATTTTATGGTAATAAAACCAGTCCGTACTCTATTAGTTTTGTAATTACTTGATTAGTCAGCCTATATTAAATCTTTTTAAAAAATTTACTGATGTCCAGGTCAATATAGAATTTAAGGGGAAAAGTTAAAAATAAGGACTGAAATGCATTCGCTGGTCTCCTCTCTGTGTTTGTTCCTTCTGCCTTACACGTTGTAGATGAGGCACAGCTGTTTATTACACACTGTAAAAAGCGTTTCTATTCTAAATAATGAAAATAAGTCTTTCAAAAGATGTAGACAAAGGTTATGTGTAAGCCACCACCACACACACACACAAACCCCTAAATTCATGCTATTGGAAAATAACTGGAAACAAAAACAATGACCATTTGGGGGAGGGGCAGGTTGAAACAGTAGCTCCTATGTTACCACAAAGGAGAAATGCTGCTGCCTTTGGGCCATGGCTCTGCAGCAATGGTGCTGCAGCCCAGTGCTCACACCCACACAGCGGTACTGCAGCCCAGTGCTCACATCCACACAGCAGTACTGCAGCCCGGTGCTCACACCCACACAGCGGTACTTACATCCACACAGCGGTACTTACATCCACACAGCGGTACTGCAGCCCAATGCTCACACCCACACAGCAGTACTTACATCCACACAGTGGTACTTACACCCACACAGCGGTGCTGCAGCCCGGTGCTCACACCCACACAGCGGTACTTACATCCACACAGCGGTACTGCAGCCCAATGCTCACACCCACACAGCGGTGCTGCAGCCCAATGCTCACACCCACACAGCGGTGCTGCAGCCCGGTGCTCACACCCACACAGCGGTACTTACATCCACACAGCGGTACTGCAGCCCAATGCTCACACCCACACAGCGGTGCTGCAGCCCAATGCTCACACCCACACAGCGGTGCTGCAGCCCGGTGCTCACACCCACACAGCGGTACTGCAGCCCGGTGCTCACACCCACACAGTGGTACTGAGGAACAGTATTCACATCCACACATCCACACAGCGGTACTGCAGCCCAGTGCTCACATCCACACAGCGGTACTGAGGAACAGTATTCACATCCACACATCCACACAGTGGTACTGCAGCCCAGTGCTCACACCCACACAGCGGTACTGAGGAACAGTACTAACATCCATACAGCACTTCGAGTGTAGACACAGAAAAGGGGCATCTAAGCATCCCAATGTTCCAGTTCCCACAAACTTCATTTCTGATTTATCTGTATCCATTAATAACAGCAAAATATCTCAAAGCATAGACTTGATTAAACATTCCAAATGAGGCAATAAATTTGTTGGTCATACTTTAAAAGTGCCACAAATAATGAAAGCTAAAATTTATTCTTCAAAATAAATGAATCAAGTCAATTTGTGGTGCTGTGACCTCGCTTTAATAACATGGAGTTTTTAAATCATTCGTTTGCTAATCAAAGCACTGTTATAATCTTTAATAGAGAGTCCTCCGTTCTAGTTTACTTCCTTATTTTAATGAGGCAGCATTCATTTTCTGTGAAATGTTATTTAAAGTGATATTAAGATCAACAGAAATTCATTAAATATTTACCGGGGACATGCCAAACCGAAGATTCATTATTTGTGCATCAACAGACTATTACATAGACTGAATTATTTACATATTCTTGGGAAAAAGGTATTGCATCATGTTAAGCTAACTCTCTTGTCACATTCCTGCATTCCTGGCATCCAGTCCATCTCCTCAGTTACCCAGAGATGTTAACTACTTTTCTCCTTTGCATACAACTCCGATGATATGATATCTCAAAGCCCTCTCAGTTTATTTTCATTATGTATCCATGTGCACACTTATTCAATAACAGCTTTTGTATATTTGACATAGAACATGTATGCCACGTCTATCACATTTAGAAGGTAAGTTAGTCTATTTTGTACTCAGGCTGGGAACTTTAAGAAGCAAAGGCCTTTTCTAAACTCACAGTTCTAAAGGCCCAAGTGCACAGATTCATGTCCTCATAAGGGCCTCGCCTGCAAAGCATAAAGGGGAAAAGGTTTGTGTGGAAGAGAGACACGGTGCCAGGCTCAATTCACAGCAACCGACTCTCCCAGTGGCTCATCCAGACCCGTAAGAGCAAGAATGCTGTCCCTCAAGAAATGCACTAATCCATCTTAATGGCATGTGCCTCCCAGAGCTGCCACTGGTGATAAAATCTCAATAGAACTTGTTTGAGAACAACTTACATCTAAACCAGAGCACATGGTAATTGTAGCAACATGACAACCGCCACACTATCACCAGATTTTAAAGCAGAAAGACATGACCCATATGTTGTCTAACTAAAGATATGGTATAATATATTACAGATTTATTATGAACATCCATGGTGGACAACTAATATCATTCCACAAAATTCTCGTAGTGTTAGAGCTATTGTCTAGAACAATGTCACTGAATGCTGACATACAACAAATAGATCAATTCAGATACAGGTACTGTTGTGGAATACTAATTTAACATGTGTTACATTCATTTATGCTGTGGAGTATTTGTCTAATTATGCAAAGACATGTTACATTTGTTTGGTTAAATAAAATTAACTTGGGGTCAGGAGGCTAAGTAAGCAACTACCTGACAGGAAGTGGTAGAGAGGAACCATGTATAGCTAGGGTTCTTAGTTGGGGGCTGAGCAACAGGATACCCAGTTTTGGGGGAGACAGGAGCTAGGATCAAGGGGCAGGATAAGGAGGAGGACTCCAGAGGCCTGCTGCTCAGCTACACAGTAAGCAACTGAGTAAGAAATAAAGAAAGGAATACAGAAACAGAGAAAGGTAAAAAGCCCAGAGGCAAAAAGTAGACATAATTTAAGAAAAGCTTGCCAGATACCATAAAAGAGGGAGCCAGTATAAGTTGGAGGAGAGATGTGACACTAGTGAGATCTTCACATATCTACAAGAATGATACCAACTGGCATTAAGGCTACCTTAAATCCCCTCCCATGATAATGAGAATGATGACTACCTTATATGCCATCCTAGAACTCTCATCCAGTGGCTGGTGGAGGCAGAGTCAGACACCCACAACTGTGAACCGAATTGAATTCCTGGAACTCAGTTGCAAAAAGGAGTGATGACCAAAGGAATCAAGATTGGGCTGGCGAAACCCACAGAGGAAGCTGACCTAAACAAGGGGGAACACATGGACCCCAGACTGATGACTGAGAGGCCAGCATGGGATTGATCCAGACATCCCTCCCACCGAACCTGGGTGACAGAGAGGAGGCCTTGACAATCTGTGGGACCTTGGAGAGTGGAGCAGTATTTATTCCTGGCATACAGAGGGACTCTGGGAACCTATACTACATGGAGGGATGCTCTCTCAGCCTGGACACATGGGGAAGAACCTAGGCCCTTCCCAGGATGATGTGGCAGACTCTGAAAATCCCTTATGGAAGCCCTTGCCCTCCCTGGGAAGCTGAAGGGGGATAGAGTGGGAGTGAGGGGTTGGGGGAAGTGGGGAGTGGGACAGGAGGGGTGGGAGAGGGAACTGAAAGTGACATGCGTGAAAAAAAATAAAAAAGAGTAAAAAAAGAAAGAAAAGCTTGCAAGTCTCCATCTGGGCACACATTGATACTACAGTGTTCTAGACTGGTACCAGTTCACAACACACATTGTTTTTTCAGTGTAGACAATTACATCAAGGGCCTTGTGTATACAAAGCAAGACTCTGCAACCAAGCTAAATCCCCAGGTGATTGAATTCCAATGGTAGACCAAGTACAATATACTTGCGATTTTTCTAAATAAGTGACACTATCCTTACCCATCTTTGGTCACTTCCCCTCAGCTGTAACCAGCATAAGCTCTCTAAGCCTATTCTTCTGACTCTACACATTAGTGTATTTTGATTTTGTCACTATTAGATGATCATATGGATGTATATGGATGGAGGAGGGGTTGCGAATGAAGGTCTACAGTGTAGCTTCAGTTACACATAATGTTCTTGATATTCCCTCATCGGAAAGTATTCCAATTTTAAAGATTGATATTAACCATTGAGATACGAGGCTCTGATTTACCAAGTCTTCCTGGATACTTCAAAAAGCATATGCAAACGCAAGCAGTGAGAAAGAAAATATTCCAAAGATAATGCAGCAGCAAAGCTCATGCCGTGGATATGATGCGAACTGGGCAGGTGAGAGGGAAGAAGATTGGTAGCAGCTGGACGTTTAAAAGTCAGAAGCTCACAATTGGCTAAAATCCTATTGCATTTAAATAAAATTGTTATTTTGAAATATCCTGCCAATCTGGGGCCATTTAGCTCATTTTAGATGACAGCATAGAACCTATTAACTATCATGTTTGAAATTCAATATGTCTCGCTTTCACTCTTGAACGATGATGTGGGAATTATTCTTTTTCAATATTTAGTGAAATGGGTTTTTTTGGTAAACTTCTCAGGCAATGTTTCCAAACGCATACATGCAAAACAGGAAAGTAGGAGTACAAAAGAAGCAGACAAACAGACTTCAGAATAACTCCACTGGTGTTAGAGCTCAGTTCCTGATGCTGCGAACACTTTCTAGCCCAGGAACAAGCAACTCCGGCTTCTGTTAGGATACTGGCTCTTCACTCGGGAGTGACACTGTCCAATCACTATCCAAACATTTTCAGGGCTTTTCAGAGCCATTATAACAGCCATCAAAATTGTCTACTGTAATAAAAAGGACAACAGAATTGAAAACGGTCTCTTAAAAGAGAGCACATTCAAATGAGCCATGAATCATAAACAACATTTTAGCCATTATCAGAGAAAGCAAATTAAAACTAAATGCACTAGAGTGTGTAAAATAGAAAACAAGCAGCATTAGGTGTTGACTAGGGAACCCCTGACACACACACACTGCAATCATCTCCCAACACCCTTGCTAATATCTGAACTAGAAGATGCACACATTTATGAGAGAGCCACTATAATGTTGGGATATATTATGTAACCTAAGGGTTTGCTTTGGCTATATAATCAATGTATGCAATTGGGTTTTAAAAAGTGATTTCCTGGACGGTGGTGGTGCACAACTTTAATCCCAGAACTGGAGAGGAAGAGGCAGGCAGATCTCTGAGTTTGAGGCCAGCCTGGTCTACATAGCAAGTTCCAGGACAGCCAATGCTACACAAAGAAACCCTGTCTCAACACCCTCCCCCAAAGTGGATATCTGTTTCAAATTTTTGTGCAGATTTGCCTTTCCTTTATATCATTGGTGCCTCTTGTCAGCTGTCCTTTTAAGTCTGGAGGGACCCCCATCCCCGCCTCATCCTTTGGCAGCATTGCACTACTTATCACTGGGTGCTGCATGCATAGTAGGAGGTGACCTGAACTAGCATCATGGCCCCACTTCGGGGATAATCAGTCTTGCATGTCTGAGCGATACCGGCTTTCTTTCCCACTGTTCAGTTCCCCCCTAGTAGGATGGTCTGACTTGCTCGAGAGCTGAGGCAGCTTCAGATCCTGCAGCATTTCCCGCTTCCAGCAGACCTCTGGTTTGCATCAGTGGGGTACCCTGGCCTAAAGTGTTTTTGGCACTCCAACCAAAAAGGGCAAACTCTTTTCCCTTCTCTCTCCCTCCTGTACGATCTCTGCCTGAATCCTGGGATAAAAACGCACCTTCCCCAGAGATAAGAATTTTACTGCGTGTGATTGATGGGTCCAGGAATGAATCTAGTGTTCTCCATTCATTCCTAGGGGCAGTCAGCCAATTGCACCCATGCATACTTGTCTCTCTGTCAGATTCTCCAGTCTCTCTGCTGTTTCCAAAATATTTGGCCTGCTCATAAGACATAGAATACATAATATAGAAAGCAAAAACCAATAGTGAGGAATTGTTGTTAATAACTATGAACTTGAAAAGCTAATAAACACAGCCACCCTGAATGGCAGCCTTATTGGGCAGATATCTGATAGCCTATCAGCTTGTAGGATTAATACATAAATGGAAAGAAAGGCAATAAATTGGTCTTGATTCCACTGAAGTAGTCGTCACCCTCTAGTGGACACAAGTGTTATCACAACTACTTAATGGCATAGACCTTTCTCAAATTTTGAATTAATCATTGAAACTCGATACTTATCAAAACTGCCATTTTGAGACAGAAATAAACAGCAGAGTATTTTATTTTATTAATAGTAAATAAATGTAAATTATTTAACGCAATTTGCCGGCTTATTCAGAGGAGGAATAGAAAACATACAAGAAGGAAAGTACCAGGGAATTCCTGTGGTGTGGGCTATGCTCTATAAGGAAATCTGCTATAGGTATCTAGTTAACTTTTACTAATGAAACTCATGTTATCTCTGCTTTTACTAAATCCAAAGCATGAAAATAGCTACAGAATACTATTTTAAATGTGTTCCAATCTTTTAACCTGGCACCAGGCACCAAATCACTAGATTTAAAGATGCCTGTATATTTCCTCTGCTTCTAGAATCAAAGGGATAAATCTGCCTAGTCCACCTCAATTTATACATCAATTTGGCTGAAATCTAGCTATCTAGCTTTTCAGTTTTAAATTGGAATAGCAAAGTTCAGTTCTAACTCTGAGATTTTCAAGTTAGACTATATTGGTTGGTTAAAATGTAAGTTGTTTATAAATTAAAATTAGGTCATTGTCAAGTCTCATTTCTTACATTGGAGTTTAAATTACTCTGAAACTTCACCACTGTGGTTGTCAGACTCATTTAATAACCAGCTTAAAATGTACTCCAGTTATACATAATTAAAGGCAAACAAAACCCCAAACTTCATGAAGTTTCTGTTTTGTGAATATTCCTCATCTATAGGCTGCAATAGCATGAAAAAGCACTTTCTTTCCATATAGAAATCTTCCAAGAGGAAAAAATATCTAAATATGACCGTATATGGTCAAAAACACTAAATCGTATTTGAAGTCCAACTCTCTCCCTTCTTGCTGGGCAAGTAAGTGTATCGGCAGTGCCCTTGGTTTTGTGGTGGGGGGAATCCGAATACAAAGAACCAGGAAAGACTCATTCCTTCACCTGATGAGACAGGAACAAACACACATGAGAGTCTCAGAGGAAACAAGGCAGCATGGACATCAGCAAAGCAAGAAGTGCTATGAAAGTTAATATGCACTGGGTTCAGATGCAATCTAAGGTAGTCACAACTGACTTGTGCGTGGAGTGTGGTAATCATGTGCATGTGTCATTGTACACAGGTGTGCATGCATGTGGCTGCTTGTGGAGGCTAGGCATTGATGACATCATACTGCTCTCTACCGTTCTCCACCTTAAGGAGACAGGGTCTCAAAGTGATCTGGGGCAGTGGTTCTCAACCTTCCCAACACTGCAATCATTTAATACAGTTCCTCATGCTACGGTGACCCCAACCATAAGATTATTTTCGTTGCTGCTTCATAACTGTAATTTCGCTTTTGGTGACGAATCATACTGTAAATATCTGTGTTTTCTGATGGTCTTAGGCAACCTCTGTGAAAGGGTCTTCCGACCCCCAGGTTGAGAACCACTGATCTAGAGCTTACCAATTTTGCTGAGCAGATGGATAGTGAAGCCTCAACATCCTCTTGCTAGGATTAAGATTTGCACCACCATGCCTGGATTTTTTTTTAAACTGTTGGTATCTGAACTCAAGTCTTCATGTTTACACAGGAAACATTTTAACTACAAAACCATCTCCCCAGTCTCATAGTTAATTATTAAGTGAATGGTTAACCCTTAGTTATTTGGCTCAATTCTTGACCTGATTCATGAGTTCCAAGGTACCGGCCTGAAGACTTGGATTTGTTACAGGTCTTGGGTGCTGCTAGTATTGCAGGTGCGGGGGATCACATTTTAAGAGTCAGTTATATCTATTTTACTTGCATGGTGTAACTTTCTAGATGACTGGACATTAATGTTTATTTGAGATTCTCTGGGCCAGAACTGGAACAGTTCCAGAAGAGCGGGAAGTTTTGTCCCCTCACCATATCTTCAATATTTTCAGCTAAATACTTGCTAATACTTTTTTGTGGCTGTAAGTTGCCTATGGTGACTCTGTTTTGGTACCTTGGATGGAGTTGTCTTGCTAAGTGCCAGTACCTGGAAGGAGAACCTAAGAAAAATGATTCTGTAAAGAAAAACAACTCAAGGATATTGGCTCTTTGCAATGGCCAGTCTGATGTTGCTATTTTTACTAATTGCACATTTTGGCTTTTGTGACTATCTTCTTAGATTGCATCTGCAAGAAGGGGACCTTGAAGACTTCTGTCTTAGTTAGGGTTTTATTGCTGTGATGAGACACTGTGGCCATGGCAACTCTGATAAAGGAAAACATTTAATTAAGTATGGCTTACAATTTCAGAGGTTTAGTCCACTATTGTCACGGTGGGAGCATGGCAGCACACAGGCAGACATGATGCTGGAGAAGGAGTTGCCTACATATGGATGGGCAGGCAGCAGGAAGGAAAAGCCCACTGAGCCTAGTTTGAGCATCTGAGACCTCAAAGCCTATCCTCAGTGACACACTTCCTCCAACAAAGCCACACCTACTTCAACAAGGACATCACACCTCTTAATAGTGCCAATCCCTATGAGCCTACAGGGGTGGGGGAGCATTTTCTTTCAAACTTTCCAGCCAGGATGTGGTTTTCTCACTTAACTACTAACTACAGGTCCTAAGAAAGGCTCAGGAAAGCATTTAGATCCCATATACCTAGGCACAGTCACCAGCTGGCTGGAATAAAGACTTTCAATAGACCATGTCTGAGTGGTCTTCTCTGGTGGGAGCCCCACAGCACTTTGAATGGAAATTTTGTGCATGTTTCCTTTAATTTAAAACTTTCTGTTTGCTTATTTCTCAGTGATAACACACCAACCAAAGATAGATTTCAAGTCTAAAATTGCATTTCAGAGGCTACTGTGTAGGATATTGGCTCAGGTTGTAGTCCTTGCTGTGACTAGAACCAGCTGCCACTTCACCAAGTAGAACAGTACTATTACTATCAAGTAGCCAAAGTTTGATTCCCAATAAGTGAAAAAGGATAGTAAGGCAGGATATCTATCCTGAAGTATTTGACAATACTTCAGTATAAGAGGGCGCTTACATATATTTTTTACTTACTAGTATTTGGGAGAACTCCTTATTTAGAAATAACGGTATCACTCACAAGCACACGTTTTGTTCATTAAACTAAGACTATCTTAATTAAGATGCATAAATTCATATGGCAGTGATAAATGCAAAAAAAAACCAAACTGTTTCAGCAAAGGTTTACTTCTTTGCTAAGAGTATCTATCTTTAGAACTTAGCAAAAATTACTCATTTTCTCACAATACCAAATGCCATAATTTAAGTAACAAGCCTCAAATAGTTTGACACTCAATAATGATGGAATTCATCACCTTATTGATGACTGTTTTTTAAAATCAACATCTATAAATAAATGATCCAGTTTCTAAAAATAGGTTGAAGGAGATACAATATACCTCTTTAAAACGCCACTAGTAACTATTTTAATGGGATGTCTTGATTTGGAGGTAGAATTTAGATATGTGTTTATAGAGTTTGTCAAAACATGCTACTTATCAGGTGGTCCAGGCACAGACTGATAGATCTCTGAGTTGATCTACAAAACATTATCTACAGAAAGAGTTCCAGGACAGCCAGGACTACATAAAGAAACTGTCTCAAAACACAAACAAACAATGTTGCTTATCATCTAGGGGTCCTGAGTGGGTTCATTTCCTCTGCCAGTTAAAGATTTAAAAGGCAGGGAAATCTTAGACAACAGAAAGCAGCAAAGAGGTTCAGCACATAAAGAAAAGGTTATTAGGGGTAAGGAAATACACACACACACACGCACACACACACACACACACACCACTCAAAGAGAAAGTGCTTTAATGTGTGGCACTATGGAATATTTCTGTGTATAAACATGTGTATAAAGTTGTAGGCTAGGTAGGTTTCATATAATTTCTTTGTTCTGAGACTGGAGTTGAGACTCAAGCTTGAGAAGAAAGACACTTGAAAAAAGCCGAAGAGAAAGTATATTTTGAGTGTGTTCAGTGGTGTTTTGTAGGAAAAGACTTCTGCTAATCTCACGTTGCTTTTGGTAGCCACGGGTCACAAAGCCTCTGAGATTTGTTTTAAGTTGTAAACCTGGGAATCGTCAATTCTGTTTTTCTTTTGAGTCATAGCTAATTCAGCCAATTTATGGAAAGTTTCTCAAAACCGGGCGCACTAACTACTTCCCCTGTACGATTAGAAATAACTGGAATTCAATTATATGTCAACCAGAAAGTGTGGATCTTCAAAGCCGCCAGAGACGACAGGATGACATGGGTTGTAAAGAGGATCCTAGCAGTTCACCTCACTGGCAATGGGGAAACGGCGATAACTGGAAACAAGTGCAGTTGGGGAGCTTGGAGGGCTGGGGACGCTCGTCGCCTTCCGCAGAGCAACAGAGGGCGCAAGAACCCCTTCTTTCCAGAGCCTCCAGGCAGCGTTCCCGCGCCGAGCCTAGACCCGCCCCCCGTCAGGCTCTTGCCACTCTGAAAGCTCCGAGAAAGTGATTGACAGGACAGCGGGCCGTCCGCTGCGTCGCCCAAAAAGGCTTCCCTCCGGAAGCAGGGGGCCTCCGTCTGCTTCCGGAAGTCCAACGCTCTCCCAGCATCCCTTGCGCGCCGGCCCTGCGGTCAGTCTTCGGGCAGCCCTAGCGCGCTGCTTTTTGAGCGCGAGCCTGCCCGGGGGCCGAGCCCCGGACGCGGCTGTGCGACATGGCACAGCTGGAGGGCTACTACTTCTCGGCCGCCCTGAGCTGCACCTTCCTGGTGTCCTGCCTGCTCTTCTCCGCCTTCAGCCGCGCCCTGCGCGAGCCCTACATGGACGAGGTCTTCCACCTACCTCAGGCGCAGCGCTACTGCGAGGGCCGCTTCTCCCTGTCGCAGGTTGGTCCCTGCTGGCCCTGCCCCGGGACGGACGCCTCCCAGCCTGTGTGCGCCCCTGCCTTTCTTTCTCTGTCTGCCCTCCCAGACTCAGAACTCGAAAGGAACTGGGTAATGGCTGACGTTACCTACCTAGCCTGGAGATCTGTGATGGCGAGAAATAAGGACACCAAATTATAGCTCCTCTTGGGTTTGCCTTCCTAAGTCCCAGGACTAGACGCATTCAGGTGCCCCTTGAAAGTGCAGAAAGCAACAATAACAAAAAGAAACCCACCTAAATCTTAACTATGAGGTATTCCACTCAGTATTTTGGACGCGGAATGGAGGCTCTTAGGCCACCAAAAAGTGATAGCTCCATTCTAACTTCATCCGTGGATGTTTTTTAGAAACTTACTGTTGTCTGGATGTATTGACAACTAGTCAGATTACATCATGTAAAAAATATGTGTTCGATTACATGAATATGCATAATGCAAAGCTAAACATACCATCCCTTCTCATGAACACAGTATGGGTTACTGCTTCAAAATATAAAGTCTATTGAAGAAAAACCTGACTTCTTGGTGCTGTCACTCATAAGCTTTGCTATTTTAAGCATCACTAACCTGTAAAATAATGATAACTGCAAGATGTAAAGCTGAGCTAAGCACAAGACCCAAACTGGCAGGTCTTATGATTAGAAATCCTGTAACATGGTCTTCTCAAATACTTCGGCACCTTAAGATCCACCAGAGTCCCAACTATTGTTTGCCTGGCTTATAAAATTGGGGCCCGAGCAATTTAGTCACAAAATGCATGTTTTCTTTTTTTTTTTTTTTTTCTGGTTTTACGAGACAGGGTTTCTCTGTTTTGGAGGCTGTCGGTCCAGCCTGGCCTCGAACTCAGAGATCCGCCTGCCTCTGCCTCCCGAGTACTGGGATTAAAGGCGTGCGCCACCAATGCCCGGCTTAAAACAGCAAGCCTTGGAAAATAGAAACAAATTATCACTTATGGTCTGTTGGTTGTTGATACCTTAGTAATTGCACACCACATGATTTCTTAAAGCCATTTTGGAGCAGTGGCCCAGTGGTTGAGAGCTCTTGCTGTCCTGGCTGAAGACCAGACTTGGCTTCACCACATTGCGCTGCTCACCAACCTCCAGTTCAGGAGGGTTCAGTGCTCTCTTCTGTCTTCCACAGGCACCTGCATGCGAGTGTTACACATACATATACTCAGATGTGTGAGCACACACACTAAATCTTAAAAATGAAAAAGATACCGAGTCTGCCAGGACTTATTTAATTATGTCATAGAATGTCCTCTCCAAATCCTTCATTACTGGAACAAATGAAAACTGGTTTTTGACATATTTGTATCAATGGAGTCATTACTGCCTCTGCCTCACTCACTGTTGGTCTTTTCTTTTCAAGTGGGATCCTATGATTACTACATTGCCTGGCCTGTACCTGGTGTCAGTAGGCGTTGTCAAACCTGCCAGCTGGATCCTTGGATGGTCTGAGCATGTTGTCTGTTCCATTGGAATGCTCAGATTTGTCAATCTTCTCTTCAGTGTTGGCAACTTCTATTTGTTGTATTTGCTTTTCAGAAAGGTACAGCCCAGAAACAAGGTATGTACAGAATAAAGTTATTGCAAGTTTCTGTAGTCAAGTACAATTACGAATTGGTTTTATAAGATGTGAAGAAAATGTCCAGCAGTTAGTTTTTCCGTATGTTTCATAAAGCTAAATGAAAGTTCTCTACTTATATGTATAAGGCATTTATATTTAAGTATGGGAATAGCTTTATTTGAAAATCTAAAATAGATGTTAGTGAACTGCCAGTAATTGTTTGGGTTTGTTTTAGAAAATTAGATCTCTTTAGTGGAAATGAATTTTAGCTGAAGGAGTTTGATGTGATTTAGTCTTGGAGGTAGATTGGGTTTAAATTCAATCCTGGCCACTACTTTTATTAACATGAATAAGTTACCCCTTTGTAATTTTATGTTTATATCTATTTGAAATAATTTAGATGAAATATCAGTAGTACTAGTATATTGAGTTTGTGTAGTAAGAGTAAAGGAGCTTATTAATAAATGGAAGCTTATACTTCCATTTATGCTTAGGCTAGTACCTAGTATAAGGTTTTAGTAAATGTTAACTATGACAGTAATGTTAGTAGTGTCTTTTCATCAGTGTAAATTATGAAAAAGGGGTAGGGATACATGACAGGAGCAGAGAAATAACTGTTGCAATGAAGGGGAAAGAATTGGCTTTTCGAAGGCCTCATAAATGGCACCTGTGTTGAACCCTAAGGAATGGATAAAACTGACAGCTAAGAAGCAGTATCAGCATTACTGTTGAAATTAGAAGGCTATCAGTTTCAGTGATGGGAACCAGCAGTGAAGCCATGAATGTATTTACCTGTGACAGAGTACTTTGACTTTTACAGTTTTCTCCTTTAATACTCTTAACTATATGATTATAAATTAGTCTCCACTATTTAGTATTTTATATAAAACAGTTTACAATACACAAGTTTTTTGGAGGCAACAAGATGTATCATACATGTGCCAAGTTTACAGCCTATTATGGAACTTTGTCTATTTATTTATTGAGACAGGGTCTCAGTGTCGGTACAGGTCTGGGTGTCTTAGAACTCACAGAGCTCCACCTGCCTCTGCTTTGCCAGTTCTGAGACTAAAGGTGTGTATCACCACACCTGAGGAGGACTTTAATCAAAGGACTGGCATGGTCTAACTTTGTGTGATAGAGTTAAGTGAGGATATGGTTCAAAGAGATCCTGGACAATCATGTTCTTAGATTGTCAAAAAAATCTACAAGAAGACATTTGAGTTTAGGAAAAAAAATTTTAGGAAAAAAAGTCCTTATGATTTCATTATACAAAAAAGTAAGCACATTGGGCAGGGTAATTAACACTGTTTGCACGTTTCAGTCTTCTCTAGTGTAGAAATTTGAAGGACTATCTTTAAAGTGTTGGGTGATATTGGCTAAGACCTAAGTTCAAGGTATCGTAGCTGTGTGCATCTTTGCTATGTTCTGTTCATTTCTATATTTCCCATGCACCTTAGTCTAGGGTCTTATATCCCGTGACCCCTAAATGGTTGTTAGTAATTCAAAAGATTTTCAGCTCTTGAGAGTTTTTTTTTAATATTTTTTTATCTTTTTAATTTAAGTTAGAAGCACTATTATTTTACATGTCAATCCCAGTTCCCTCTCCCTCCCATCCTCTCATGTTCCCCACTGGCCCCCACCCCACCCCATTCTGCTCCTCATTAGTATTTTAATGTTTTCCAAGATGATTACTTTGTAACTAAAAATTACCAGAAGTATTCTTATATATGGTGTTGCAAAGTCAGAAATATGATTCATTTGAATTAAACTTAAGTGAGATTTTTAAATAAATCTTTTCATTAATTCATCAGAAATGTCATATTTATTTTACCTAAGAATAATTTTTTCTTTTTCCTTCAAGGCTTCTTCAAGTATCCAGAGAATCTTGTCAACATTAACCCTGGCGCTATTTCCGACCCTCTATTTCTTTAACTTCCTTTATTATACGGAGCCTGGGTCTGTGTTCTTCACTCTTTTTGCTTACTTGATGTGTCTTTATGGCAACCATAGGACTTCAGCCTTGCTGGGGTTTTGTGGCTTCATGTTTCGCCAGACCAATATCATCTGGGCTGCCTTCTGTGCGGGACACATCATTGCACAGAAGTTCAGTGAAGCCTGGAAAACTGAGCTGCAAAAGAAGAAGGAAGAGAGGCTTCCCCCTATTAAGGGACCATTTTCAGAACTCAGAAGAGTTCTCCAGTTTCTCCTGGTGTATTCCATGTCATTCAAGAACCTGAGGATGCTTTTCCTGTTGACCTGGCCCTACATCCTTCTGCTGGTTGCATTTTTTGTTTTTGTGATAGTCAATGGTGGGATTGTTATTGGTGATCGGAGTAGTCATGAAGCCTGTCTTCATTTTCCCCAGTTATTCTACTTTTTCTCGTTTACCATCTTTTTCTCCTTTCCTCACCTACTTTCTCCTACAAAAGTCAAGACTTTTCTTAGTTTAATTTGGAAACGTAGAGTTCAGTTCTCTGTGATTGTATTAGTCTCAGTATTTTTGGTTTGGAAATTCACTTATGTCCATAAGTATTTACTGGCAGACAATAGGCATTACACATTTTATGTGTGGAAAAGAGTATTTCAGAGACATGAAGTTGTGAAATATTTATTAGTTCCAGCCTACATGTTTGCTGGTTGGGCCATAGCTGACTCTCTGAAATCAAAATCAATTTTCTGGAATTTAATGTTTTTTGTATGTTTGGTCGCTTCTACAGTTCCTCAGAAACTACTAGAATTCCGTTACTTCATTTTACCGTACATTATTTATAGGCTCAACATACCTCTGCCACCTGTATCTAGACTTGTTTGTGAACTGGGTTGCTATACAGTTGTTAATTTTCTAACTTTTTATATCTTCCTAAACAAGACTTTTCAGTGGCCAGATAATCAGGATGTTCAGAGGTTTATGTGGTAATGACAGGAATATTTTGAATTTTTAAAGTAGACTATTCGTACAACAAATAACTGGGTAAGTAGAAGTGAAATTCCTTTTAGGTAAATTCAGGGAAGTTGTATGAAGAGCATTAAGTTTGAGACTAGCCTGCAACCCTGAATAATAGTCACAAAGTTGCTTACAGTTGTCTTGAGAAGCACTGATACTGCCTGTGACTCCGAGGTTTGGGGACTTTCCTGTGTGTGTACACATTGAGGGGACTAGGTAAGCTCCGAAGCACTAGAACCAACTTACTGATTTTCTTTTGTAAAGAATTTGAAAACTGTTTACAAGTGAGCAAGCAGTATTTCCAAGTAAAGTGGACAGATATTGCAGTAAATATAACTCTGGTCTTAAATTAGAATGAATTTACAGATACAGCAAATCATGAACTAGAGGCTTTGAGATGCTTATCTAGGAATCAAATTCTTAAACTTAAAATGCAGAAGTGATGAAGCCATTTGAACTAATTCCTAATTTGATGTTTATATAGGCCAAAGATAAACTGTGTTAATTATAACACCTTTTACAAATGATCTTTCTGAAATACATTGTTCTATTAGTTACCTATGGCTCCTGTACAGAAATGACCACCAACTTTGTGGCTTAAACTTTTCCCTCATATACTTACAGACAGCAGCACCTAGACTCACAGTGTTTCCAGAGCTCATGCCTTCAGGAGATAGGAGTCCACTGTCCCTGCTCAGCTCATTCCAGCAGCTGTTTGGTGGGGCCTTATATTTGGACAGGTCCCTCCAGTCTGTCTGTGTCTTCGTAGGGTTGTCTCCACTGTCTTCTTGTACAGACAATGCCTTTGGGTTTAGGGATCCTCTGATTCAGGGTGACTTTACTTGGGACTCTTGGTTATATCTGTAAAACTTTTCCAAGTCAGGTCCCATTCGCAGTTTCCAGGTACACATCATTTTGTGAGGGGGGAGGATGTAATAACTTTTTAGGAGATGTCCTTGCTGAGAGCTTTTAAGTAAAAGTTTGTCTTTAAGATACCAAAAACAAACAAAAAAGATGTCAGGATTCATATAATTTACATTTGTCCCTCCTTTCCAGTCAAACTAGAAGAACTCAGAGGTGAGAAGTCATTGACTTAGGGAACACTACTGAGTATGACTCTGGGACTTTTTTTTTTGTTGTTGTTGTTTTTTTGTTCTATGCTTACTGTCTTTTATTAATTTGAATTTAAAAAAGGAATTTATTAATGAAAGTTTATTCCTTCAACTGACACTCCATTACAGACACACATACACTGTTGATTAGTTGTGTGATCTGACTCTAAACCCAGAACTATGAATAGATATTACTTTTTAGCCCATTTTTCTTTCTGAGTTATACACATGTGTACACACACACACACACACACACACACACACACACACACACACACCAAAAACTTTGTTGTTGGATTATGCATTCTTTGAGTTTTAAATATGTAGTGAATTTATATACAAGTTTAAAAACTATTTGCATAAAGTTACACATGTAGTCCTGAGTAGTTGGTCAGAATAGACCATTGCTTTGTTTGACACTTAGAAGGTAAGTGACTCAAGTGTAACAGCGATTGTATTGTAATCGGATCAGAAAGCACACTCCGTTTAGAGAACTAAGTCCAGGAAGCTGAAATTGCAAACACGTGTCGTTGAGTAAAGCAACTACTGTCTGCTGCCTTTAGGCCAGGCCTTTTACATCTAGGAACATTGAGGGGATGAAGGAAGCACTTTGTCCCACATGTGGAAGGAGACTGCCTTTAGAGGCCCTCCTCCCCTTTGGTTTTAAGTGTTGAGTCACTTCTGTATTAGGAGACATTGTAGAGGTCTATAGGGACATCTACACCGCTTTCCATGAAGTATTGAAAGTAGGACTTGGCATTTCAGAATGGAATGCTGTGAATTAAAAGGTGCTATTTATTTTTCACTATGATTTAAAAATGGATGCATGTTGATGCTTTATAAGGTAGATATTTGGTAAATTTTCCTGGGCAGTTGACAAGAATATGGCCATTTGCTGATGAATTTCTCAATATTTGTCACTAAATGAGTATGTGAGAGAAATAAGCTTCATACAGCTGGTGTCACCTTTGCTTGTTCAAAATTAACAGAATCATCTCTGGGAAATCATTTCACTTGGAAAGAGCCTTGTTTTTGTAAACATTATAGATTATATTTCTGAAAAAGTTTTAAACTTTGTCAAGAATTGTCAAGTTTTTTATTTTTATTATTGAAGTTGTTGATTAATAAGTGATTATAAAGGACTCAGTGGTTAAAAGCATGAGACACCCTTTTAGGGGACCCTAGTGTGGTTCCTAGCCCCTCTATATGACAGTGTATAACCCCTTTCAATTCCACCTCTAGGGGATCATAGGCTCTGTAATCTGTTTAGTCAGTTCTACTTTATGAGAAAATCCATAGGCATAGACTATCATTTTCAGATATATTAGTAAGGGTTTGTGTGTAATGTATTTTGCTCACATTTAAGCTTTCCATGGGTGCTCCTTTTATGGCTGTGTCTCACTGAATGATGTGAAAATATGTTCTAGTACATAATATTGCAAGAGGAATTATTGTTCTCTGAGCTTATCCTGTTATACCAGCTATAAACTAATGTAATTTATTTCTGGTGAATAGCTTAGAATATAATGTATTTCTAGTGTGAACTTACCTGACTTGCCATTATGCTCATCAAAATTGTCTAGAGAGAAGAGAAGAATCCATAGCTTTAATGTAGCATCCTAAAGAGTGAAAATATAAGTTAGGCCCAGTTCAAAACTATTCAGATAAAAAGAATATAGATCACTGTTATCTTTGAAGCAGTTAGAACGCTTTTTTAAATGGTTAAAATAAGTGTACATAATATTTTACCTAGAGGAAGTTAAAATCAGATTGTAGATTGTGCTTGGTTTTGGTTCCAGAATAAAAAGACATGGAAGTACAATTTGTTTATTCCTAGTCACAAATGAGAATGTTATGTCTGAACTCTAGTTAGTATCTGATGTGTGTCTCACCCATTTCAGAGAGGATTCATGACCTTCACATATCCATGAAGCTCATAAACACATATGTTATGTTTTGGGTAAATGTTACTTTGTATTGAATGGAGTTTTCAGCAAGAAGGAAGCAAATATCCTAGAAAAGTACTGTATTATCAACTTAATCTTAGGAAGGATTGTGTTTTATAATGAGAGCCACCTGGACCCCTCTTCCATCTGTTTTCTGAGTGTTATTTTTGGTAGTGTTTAGTGCAGATTTGCATATTTAATTGTGTATATGCTGCCTGCACTAGGATATGACTTTAATACTATTTTAAATATGAAGTCATTTCAACAATTATTATAGAAGTTTTGATGATTTGTGATACTTTAATTATGAAATTTCAACTGGTTTGAAACATCTGATGTTCAGCAGTTTTAGTTCTAGGAAGGAAGGAATTTTATTTGGGTGATTTTTATGTGTTTGAATTCTATGGCAATATGTTATTGAGAAATATATATTAGATTAGATACTGATGACATTTTTAATATACCCATGAATCCAGCATTAAATTCCATGATGCATAGAATTTATTTCTAAAGTAAGTCTTGTGATAATTTGGTAATCTGGTTAATATCATTATTTTAAAATGACATACTTGTCAGTAGTAATTTCTTTGTTTCTTAGACACTGGTAAACCAAAGGTAGTTAGGGTATATTTTTTCAAACAAGTAATATTAAATATTACATCGAATTTACATTTGGCAATTGATCGGTTCAGTTTATTTGAACCATGTGTTTACCACTGTTCGCGGTGAGTAAGAACGAAAAGAATTAAAGTAGTTGTCTTCATCTGTTGATGTTTTGCTGGTTGAGATCTATCAATCATCTACATACCTACCTACCCATCTATATGCTTTCTCACTTGACCCCACTCACATTCCTATGATGTAGATGCTCATTTCCTTTTGGCTAGTAGAGAAGCTGAACGCCAGCATTTCTGGTGACTCTCGTAAGTTCATTTCTTTTGTAATTGGACTTAAAGCTGTGAGTTGTTGCTCTTCTGCCTCACAGTCAAAGTTCATTAAGAGAACTCATGGAGCGAGGTCTCCAGTCTGTACTAGTCAGACCCCTTAGGGCACGTTACTGTACAACTTACATGTTGCTAAAAATGTTAGAAGCTTTTTAGAGGAGCACAGATAAAATGATAAATGCTTAAATGGTTTCATTACAAGACAAATTGTTTAAAAAAATTCTCGCTGTTTAACTTGGAAAAACAGCTCCTATAATAGTTCTTACAGTTATCCAAAATCGTTGTATATTCTACATTGCTTTAAATGTAAATCAAAGGTCAACAAATAGGTTTTGGCTCACAAGAAAAACACCTTTTGTTTTTAATTACTTGGTTTCTCCAGGGGTAGCGAGCCCCCAAAATAAATGTGTCTCTACTAAAACATTTCATCAGGAGAGCGGCAGTGACTTGAGAAGGTAGATATGGCATAGTACCTTTGCCAGGTGTCTCAATACCTGCCATTTTAAATGCGTGTTCATTGAAGCTGATGTCTTTATGGTCTTTGGTAAGATAAGTTCAAAATCTTTGATAGATTTTGTTTCTGAGTTCAAGTGGACCTTTAGTTCTTGTTACCCTATTTTTGAAACTAATTTTAATTATACAACCTAGCCAAAGGTGATACAGTACTTCAGTGTACCAGTATTACAATATTTATCTTACATACATTGCATTCCTTTGTCAGTGAAAAATGTGTTTGTGTTTTCCCTGTAGTGATAAATAGGAAATTACTGTCTGTAATAATTTTTAATGAAGTGTTTACCAGGTGATAACAATGTGCTACATTTTGAAATGTTCTTGTAACTTAACTTTTTTATTAGTCTAGATTAAACTTTTTATAGTTTTGTATTGTTTTGAACCACAAAGATTTATTATTATCCACCTTTGTTTATTATTGTTGTTTGTAATTTTAAGAAGGGTGTCATAATCCAGGCTAGCCTGGAATTTGCAATGTAGCCAAGAATGACCTTGAACTCCTGATTCTTTTGCCTCTACCTCTGGTCTGTTGGGATTACAGGCATACTGCACCAGGCCTAGTTTATGCAGTGCTGGGGATCAAACATACGACTTCAAGCTTGCTAGGCAAATACTCTACCAGCTGAGCTATGTCCTTGGGCCTGATTATTATACTGTGACTGAAAATGTTTCCCAAGTTACGTGAAGTGAAGGTAAATGTAAAAACAAAACTCGTGTGTTCATAACTGTCTCAGATGATGTAACCTAACATACTTTGCCATGGGATTGTTTACCTACTGGATTTTAGGATTGTTTCCCATAGTGGTGTTGGCTTTGGACACTCAGCTGTACTGACTACTGCTGTCAGTGCTCCCCTCGCTAACTTACTGTTTCTCAGTTCTCTAGTGTTAAGTATACACACACACATAGAGAAACTACACAGAGAGATTATTTGTCCAGTATGACAGAGTAGCTGGTTGAGCTTAGGTTTATGAATAGGCAGCCTGAGCAGAATCCCATGCTCATATTTGTGGTGTTTGGGGGGAATGGGAAACAGACACTACACTTACCTTCACTTTTGTAGCATTTTAGGAAAAAAATGCCATGAAACTATAATTAGACTAACTGCTTTTCTAGATCAGACAAGTGAGGCACACAGTAACTGACTCTTCCAGAGCAGACAATCTTCCATTTCCCATGTGTCCATCAGTGCTTCAGATTGTTATGTGAGCACAAACTCTACAATGCAGGCTGAAGTTTTCAGTCCTATTAATTTATAAGGAAGGAAAGGTCTTTGTTACCAAATACAGATGTAGCTGCTTAAAACTTAATTTTCAAAAAGACTCCTATTTTGAAAAAAAAAAGGTTGTTTTAAGTGATGTGTGATTTTTAAATCTTTCTGAAAGAATTTGGTCTTTATTTTAAAAAAATATGTGAATATATGTTTTAAATGTCGTTTTTAAGGTTTTCCATTTTGTTAAAGACTGCAATGTTTGACTCAAATTGTAATTCATGTCATTTAAACCATTGAATAAATCTATTTATAAGAATAAACTTTTAAATAATTTGTTTAATATATTTATTTCATTCATAAGTAGATTAATATTTTGTGATAAATTGGGCCCTCTCAACATGCTCTCAGCCCAGACTGAGTGCCAGCTGCTCTTTCCATCCACACTACCTCAAGCCATTCTCCCACCGGACTTCAGGCTATGATCCTGAATTGAGGAATGAATACGTTTTAAATAGCTATAAAAGTGTCCATGACTACTCTACCTCAAGCCATTCTCCCACCGGACTTCAGGCTATGATCATGAAAAGAGGAATGAATACGTTTTAAATATCTATAAAAGTGTCCATGACTACTCTGGATACCTATAATTTACTTATATTCCATAATCACAGTGGCCAGGTAAGTTACTTGAAGGTCACCAAGTTTCTGGGCTTGGTTTTCTTTGTTAGTCTAGGTCCATAGAAAAGTCAAATTTTACTGACATTGCTAACTTGGAAAGACTCAAACCTTGGTTTTGGCCATTATGAAGACATGAATACTGCTGTGTCTTCATTCTTCTTGGTATGGATTTTACCCTCACACACTACTAAGGGCTTAGCCAGAGACTTAGACACTACAGATTTATAGACCTCTCTGACTCCCTCTTTTAGGTCCATCTATTTACAGTTGTATTGGTGATCTTAAACTCTATCCTCTCACAACACAAATCAGTCATTTCAGCTTTCTGATTATTAGGTATCCTTGGGAAATGGTATATAAATGTTGGTCCACCCAGTGAAGTGTGTTTTAATTGACCTATTGAATCTGACAATTTCATATGTAAAGTGCATTCTAATTGCTGTAATCCTCTACCCATGTCTGTTGCCCCCACAAGTACTTTCCCTTATCCACACCTTTGTGGAGACCCATTGAGTTGAATCAGGATGATTGGTGTGATCATGGAAGAATTTGGATCTGACAGCACTATTAGTACTCTGATCAATGGGTACATAGCTTAAGACAAGGCCTGCCCCTCCAATTGTGGCCAGTGGAACCATGGATACCACAGGGACCTGGAAAGTAAGGTAATCGTAGACAGAGAAGGTCTCTCTTCACTTTGGGGATGAACAGCTTATTCTCCCTGCAGTTATTTAGCATTAAGCTACTAAAGAGCATTGGGTTTCATCAACTAGTTCTGGTGGGTAATATTAAGAAGAGTAACCAGAGTGTATTTTGAGGAATGTGAGGTGTCCTGAGCATCAATTCATAAGAAAGTGTCTCACCTGGCACTGCAGTTTTGTTTAACAATCATTGGCTTTCAGGAACAGCATTATGCAGATATTCAGGCTATCTCCCTTCTAAATCTCTACTTTTAGCTTATATTTTTAATTGGCTTACAAAATAGTAGTTTCCCATATGACTTTTCATATAATCATAGTTTGGGTTAAACCTCTCTTCCTATCCCCTCATCTTTTCCATCCCTCTGCTCCATCTGTTTTGTAAATGGAAGTCCCGCCACCCTTCAGTCCCAAATAAACACAGAGGCTTATATTATTTGTAAACCGTCTGGCCAATGGCTCAGGCTTCTTACTGGCTAGCTCTCTCATCATTAACCCATTTCTATTAACGTGTTTCCACGTGGTCTTGGCTTACCAGAGAATCCCCTGCATCCTATCTTCCCAGTAACTACGTGGCTTCTCTCTGGTCCTCTCCAGAATTCTCCTTGTCTGGTAGCCCTGCCTATACTTGTTGCTTGGCTACTGGCCAATCAGTGTTTTATTCATCAGCCAATAAGAGAAACACACTAACAGCTTACAGAAGGATGTCCCTCATCACTGTTTAAACTTTCTGACCTCAGCATTCACCCTCTCACTATATTCTGCTGCCCTTATTCCTTTGCATCATGCTTTACCCCAGTAGCCCTCTTCTGGTGTGTGTACTTCTCTAGACTAAACAGAAGAGCCTAAAGATTTGAATCTAGGGTCCACATATGAAAGAACATGTGGTGCTTGCCTCTCTGAGTCTGGGCCACCTTGCTCAATGCAATTGTTTTCTAGCTTCATCTGTGTACTTACACAGTTCATAATTTTATTTCTCTCTACAGCTGACAGAATTCCATTAGGAATATGCATTGCATTTTCATTGTCCATGCATCAGTTGGTGGACAGCTAGGCTCGTCCCATTTCCCAGCTATTGTAAATACAGCAGCAATAAACATGGCTGACCATGGTACAGTCCCTTCAGAGTATGGTCAGCAGATAAAGCTGGGACAAGTGGTTGTTCTATTTCTAGTGTTCTGAGGAACATCCATGCTCATGCCAGTAGTGGCTACACCTCCCTCTTTCTCCATATCCTTGCCAGCATTTGTTGTCATTTGTCTTATTGATGATAGTCATTTTGACAGGAATGAGATGGATCTCAAAGAAGTTTAACTTTCCATTTTTCTGATGACAAACAATGCTCACGGATTTCCAGTGTTTGTTTGCTATTTATATTACTTCTTTTGTGAATTCACTGTTCAATTAGTGGCCCTCAGAAGTCAGGATTAGATTGCCAGGTAAATGGAAATGAGGACAGCAAATGAGGTGTATAGGTACTGAGTATAGGCATTAGGATCACCAGTGAGATTTTTACAAGTACAAATCCTATTTAATTCCTGCTTGCTTTTGTTTAGCACTTGGTGGTTTCAAATATTACTTCTTCTTTATATGATTAAACTGTGAGACAAAGAATGTGAAAAACTTCCCCTGCTGTTAACTGCTTGAGAACCCCATCCCAATTGTACTGAAATGGATTGTGTTCAGTCTTATTGTAGATAAGGAAGATAGTTGCTACTTTGAGAAACTTAAAAGAGTTTCTGGAAATAGCTTAGGTGGGAGCAGTATACTTTTGGAATGTAGAAGTCTAATACGGTTCCCTTATGTACTGTATCATAGTGTTTTAAGTTCAGTGACTACCTATCAGTATCCTGTGAGGGAATGTTAAACAACACAAAGTTTTTTTCCAGAAAATAACAACTTACTCTTTTAAAAGTTTCTACAAAGGAAGAAGATGAGAGCTTGTGTGTTTATATGCAACCAGATGCAATATGGAATATTTCAAGAGAAAATTGGCTCCTGGTATGTACTTATGGACATGTGTGGAGATGCTGTAGGATGCAGTCCAGCCGTCAAGGAGTGTAATCAGGAATTCCATAATAAAAGTATTATAAACTGAGTAGTCTAACATTTCTGGAGCATGTGCCAACCATTAATTAGACCATGTGTTAGGTACTTATGAATGTAAGTCCTCCTCAAACCAAATTCTACTATGATTACAATTTTATTGATGAGAAAAAGGAAGGAATAGGGTATTTAAATTTGGAAAATGTAGCTTCAAAAAATTCTCTCTCAACTGGGGTACCATATTGACTCCTGCTGAACCTAAAGACTTGGTCTTATCCTTGAAAGCACATGAAGCTGATTTTGGCCAGAAATAAGCAAAGAGAATACACAGCACACAGGGAGACAGCATAAGAAGTGCAGTGTAGAGGAAATATTTGAGAAAGGATAGACAGGTTTTAATTAAAACAAGATGACTGAACTTGATCTGCCCCACCCACACCCCCACCATTTGATACATTGCTGGCTGGTTAGAGGTTGCTGTCTGCCATAACTTGGAAGCTTTCTCTAAGCTTGGCAATATGGAAACTCCCTCCCTCCCCAGCAAAACTTCCTGCTCTCTACTTGGCCTTATCTGGAGAATGTCCCTGGGCCTGGAGGACTGACCTTATCTAAAGGCTATCTCTAACCAGCTGCCTGATTCATCTTTAGCTTGACCCTTGGCACAGATCCCTGCTACGAAGACTTGTGTTGGGGGCTCTGTTATAGGACCCTACTTCCACATACTAATCCCTGTGATAGGATCATGCCACTTATTACAAATTAGGGTCTGTCCCCAGGCTCCCCAGTCCTATATATTCCTTATACTTTGGAATAAAATTGAGCTGATTCAACAAAACCTGTTTCCTGGACTGCTGTCTTTGTTCATACCCTTGGACCACATATGAAGTTTTCTGTTGCCACTTCTGACTCCCCTCTTGGACAGATGGCTGACAGGTCAAGAGGGAAAGAGGAGACCCCCATCTTAATATTCTTGTAGATGGGACAGATAGTCGAGAGAAAGATGCTCTGAATTAGAACTCTCAGCCATTTGTTTGGGACCATTTCTTCTTCCCCCTTCCAGAAAGATTTTGAAGCCTGGAGGAGAGTGGAATTCTCAGGGGAAACAGTTTATGAGAAGCAAGTAAGATGTCAGATTTGTGCTTACAGCTTCTCTGGCTGTAACAGTCTTGAAAAATAATCAAACCTATATGAACTAACAGCCTGACTTGGAAGGTTGATTCTAGGTGATGCCTCTGTTTCTGCAAAGTCTTGAGATTAAATATATTTCAAGGTATCTGTGCTAGTTAGTTTTCTTCTCAACTGGATGCAAACTAGAGTCATCTAGGAAGAGGGAAACTCAATGGAGAAAATGCCTCCAGTACATTGGCCTGTGATTCATTTGCTTGATTGATGGTTGTTGTGGGAGGGCTCAGCCCATTTTAAGTAGTGCCAACCATGGACAGGTGGTCCTGGGTTGTATAATAAAGCAGGTTGAGCAGACCACAAGGAGCAAGCCAATAAGCAACACCCCCCATGGCCTCTGCTTTAGTTCTTGCCCCCACGTTCCCGCCTTGAGGTCCTGCCCTGACTTCCCTTCATGATGGATGACAATTTTAAGATGGAATAAGCATTTCCTCCCTAAGTAGCTTCTGGTCATGGTGTTTATCACAGTACCAGAAAGCAAGTTAGCATGGTATCTGAGATGTAATCAGGCCTTGAAGCTGAGAAAGTTGTGGACAGGGATCTCAGTAAGTTTTAAATAACACCACTTAGAAACCTTTACTTTGGTCATAGACTCTGTCCCTCTTTGTAATGTAGAGAAAATCACTCAGTTAAAGCACAAATTAGAAATATTTTGATATCATATGAGAAAAATCTATGACCCCTCTGACCTTCAAAAATGTACCTACACACTGCATGCTCACACAAAAACCCAAGTGTGTGTGGAGATGCAAAGCATCACAATTTTAGAAGTACTGGTTAAGAGAAGGAGAAAGTATGAAAACGACAGACAGGCAGACAGACAGACAGACAGAGACAGCCTGGAAAGGCAACATTGTTTGACTACAGTGATGACTCTGAAAAGTCCCTTTTGCATGATAGTATGTCATGCTGGAGGCACTTTGGAAGAAAGTGAGTCCACTGTTTTGTAGAAAGACGCTACAACACGACTGACCAACTACGTTATCTCTGCTCCTACTGCTCACGCGTAAAAATTTCTTGTAATAATTCTTCAATAAAAGTGAAAGTGACAGTGATTGTTTGAGAATTTGATTTCCAAGATGCATATTTCTACATTTCCCTCCAGGTGGCAGTCTTGGACATCTTTTCTAGTTTTCTGTCTAATAGTTATTTTAAACCATTCTGTTAACTTTTCTATTGTCACAGATGTTAATGTTTGTTTTTTTTTTCAGTACAAGTTGAACCAGATAATCATAGTTACATTCCATTCTCCATAATTAAGAGTATACTGAATAATTTATAATTCCTAGAGTTTATATGTGGTTCTATCATAGAATAGAATTATTATTATTATTAATAACAATTATTTATCACATTGACTGAAAAATTAAACATGTTTAGACATTTGTTGCAGACGGAAATATAGAACATTGAACCATGAGGTTTCAGTCATTAAGTATAAGAGCCTCAGACGTCAGCCTTGACCTTCGCTTTAGAAGGATAGATTTCTACTGTTATCAAAATCCAGCACTTTTCTCTTGGGGCATTTTATGTGATTCACACATTGACTTTCTCAGCAAGGAGATGGACACACACACACATACACACACACACACACAATATGTTTTACATATATATTTACACATAGTCCTGAACCTGAAGTGCCAAGAAGGTGTTAGGCTTTTAAAATTCTACCTTTGATCTTCTAATAATAATCTCTGTGCTTAAGTTGGGTGGCTTCTCTGCTATTCAAAACTAGCAGCTTTTTCTGGGACACATGAAACCAAGTTGTACTCTTGTGGCGTATGGTACCCTGTGAGTCTACTTTCATTGAAATGATTAATTTGTTTTCTACATGTGTTTTGGAGTCTCCTTACAAATGATTTCAGAATTCTGAAGTCAGGAATGGGGTGGTAAACAGGAGCCACTTGTTTCTCCTAGAGACACATGCTTCCCCTCTTTTGTCCTGTGGTTCCTTCCCTTCCCGCTTCCCTTAGTCTATCCAACGCCACGCATGGATGGAAGTTTTTGTCCTTCCCAGTCCCACAGCCATTCAGTCCCAAATAAACACACAGAGGCTTATATTAATTATAAACTGTTTGGCCTATTGCTCAGGCTTATTGCTAACTAGCTCTTACCACTTAAATTAACCCTTAATTCTTATTTATGTTTAGCCACATGGCTTGGTAGCTTTTCTCAGTGAGGCATTCTCATTTTGCTTTCTCTGCATCTGGCTGGTGACTACTTTTCTCTTCCCACAATTCTCTTCATCTGGTAGCCCTACCTAAACTTCCTGCCTAGCTACTGGACAGTCAGCATTTTATTAAACAAATACGAGTAACAAATCTTTACAGTGTACAAGAGCATTATCCCACATCACCCGGCATTCTTTCTCCTCCAATGTCAGAGGATCCTTGGGAAAGTTCTAGTGGAAAGAAGCCCAAGAAGCTGAAAGCTATGAGTGAGCATATGGTCGATCCACTTGCTTCATCCAGTTTTCTTCCATGTTTCAAGAAAGATCTACTGGTTTTAAATAATGGAAAACAACTCCAACTTCAGCACAAACAAAGCAGGAAGATATTAGAATATTAATGATGCAGTTTTAATCACCTACTACCTTGCTAGCACCTCATTCTAGACCTGGCTCTCAGTGTTGTTTCCCTTCATCAGTCTTTGTTTGCTTTGACAGATTGAGCCTCTTACTGTAATAGATGTAGCCAGGAGGGAACTTGCACTCATATCTATAGCTCTCACTGAAGATGGGAAGTTAAGGACTGAGGTTTATCCATTCTCTGCCTTTAGTTATTCTGAATCCAGAGCAGAGGAAGCTGTAGATCGAAGCTTTTCCATTCTGACTGTCTGCTCCCAGTCCTGGGAACTGGTTCCAAATTACCACACAGAATTATACTGATTGTAAATGCTCAGCCGATAGCTCAGGCTCATTATTAACAAGCTCTTACATTTAAATCATCCCATTTCTATTAATCTATGTATTGCCACATGGCTTGTGGCTTTACCTGTCCTTCAGTATGTCTTGCTTTCTGGGTAGCTGACTGGTATCTTCTGACTCCACCCTTCTTCTTCCCATCAATCTCAGTTTGGCTTTCCCACTTAACTTCCTGCCCAGCTACCGGCCTGTCAGACTTTTATTAACCAATGAGAGTACTACATGTTCATAGTGTAGAAAAGGATTGTTCCACAACAGGAAGCTTAATATCATCAGTAAGTATGAATGACTAGTGTCTGCTGAATGCCAGCTCCTTCTCTACTGGTTTTTATTATTAGCTAACCTAATTCTCACAGGAACTATGATAGACAATCATATAAAGAAGACATAATTTCATCATGTGTCTGTATATTTACAGATGAAGAACTAGAAAAAAACAGACTAAGAAGCTCTTCCACCTGCTAAGTGCTAGAGCAGGTTCAATACAGGGAAGTTCACCACAGGGATGATAGTCAGAGAATATGTGGGTTCTGGAGCTAGGGGCACATAGAAAAGATTGTACCCAATTTTTTCTATGGCCCTATCCCAGGAAAGGGCAATCAGTGGCATAAAACAGTCCTTTATAAACAACAACTCTGGAAAAGTCATGAATTTGAAATGCATTGACAGTAGTGGTTCTGAACCTTCCTAATACTGGGGCCCTTTAGTACAGTTCCTCATGTTGTGGTAACCCCTCAACTATTTTTTGTTGATACTTCATAACTGTAATTTTTCTATTGTTATGAATCATAATATAAATATTGGTGTTTTCTGATGGTCTTAGATGACCCTGTAAAAGGATCATTTGACCACAAGGGGGTTGCAGTCCATAGGATGAGAACTGTTGGCTTATAGTTTTGGCAACTTTTTGGCAGTGTTCTATTCAGGAATAACTTCTAAAATTATTTAAACTATGTGTGGTGTGTGTGTGTGTGTGTGTGTGTGTGTGTGTGTGTGTGTGTCCATGGGGATGTCAGTTCCCCGAAGCTGGAATTACAGGCAATAATTAGACACCCAAAATGGGTGCTGGCAACTGAACTCCGGTCCTCTGCAAGAGTAGCAAGTGCTCGCAACTGCTGTGCCATCTCTCCAGTCCATCCATTCAAGAGTTGGAAAACAATTAGCTCCAGGACCTTCTGACTATCAGGAGGATTAAAGGACAAAATATAAATTTGAGTGGGGAGAAAGATGGACATGTGAAGAAAAGACCTTAAACCTACCTTAGAGTGATGACTCAATGGTTAAGAGCATTGGCCGCTCTTCCAGAGACTCAAGAGTGGATGCCAGGGCTCATAGCAGTTGGCTCATAATTATCTGTAACTTCATGACCTCTTTTAGCTCCTTCAGGCACCCACATAAGTGCATACTCATAAACATTTTAAAATGTGTACTGAATCCTTATGAGTAGGCTTGTATGAGCTTTGCGGTCTTATTCTTTATAAAAGCAACAGTTACCAACCTCACAAAAATATTTGGCTTAATGTATTTTTAAAAGAAATACCATAAGTATTTTGTGTAAGTAGTATAAATCAATGATTTGGATGTAATGAAACAATGTAGTAATTTATGAATTACTGTTCCAGACTGTGGAAAAGTTCTATGAATTGTGGAAAAATGAGATTGTGAAGTATTTTCTGAAGTGTGGAGTGGTAGATAGAGCCAGCTAAATTTCTATTAATGATATTCGATGTTCTGTCATTTCTTTCCTGCCATTAATCCTTGAACTGATGCTGCATTTCTTTATTTGAATTTCACAGAACATCAAGCTCCTCACCCTTTTTTTTTCTGAAATCTTTTGTGACCAGTGAAGGCTGGAAGTTGATTAATGCTAGTTAATGACTGCCTCACTTACCTCTTGGGTTATGTTATCAAGCCCAGAACAATTTTTTCTGACCCAGTTGGTTAACCAAATGTAAAACCTGTCATGTCTCTCAAGATTCCATCCATAGGCAAAGACAAGGAATCTGGTGCTGACCACTCTAGAGCAAATGTTTGCCTGTACCATCTCTTACCTGTAACCTCCTGCAGCTTTACTGTTGATTTTTACATAAAGATACTGGTTGTCAATATTATATGGAGCTATATTCAGAAGAGATATTTGCTAGCTAACCCAGCAGTACATAAAGGACAGTAGTTAATTTTGATTCTCGACTTTGATTGGACTGGGGAATGCCTAGGAGACTGGGAAAGCACATTTAGGGTCTGTGGAGGGACTTTTAGACATGATTGCCTGAGCTAAAAGACCTGCCCTAAGAGTGGGGCCTTATGAGGAATGGGAAATGGTAGAGGGAAGAAGATCATTAAAGTATTTTGTTTTCTCTCTGTTCCCTGACCAACATGATGTGAATTTCTGCTGCCAGGGTTCCCACTATGCTATTCTGCATTGTTTCTGGTCCAGATGGACTCAGCCCATCTTGGACTCAAACCTCTGGAACCATGAACAAGATCAGAACTTTTCTCCTTGAAGTCTATGTTTTCTTAGCTACAGGCATTAACACAGCAACAGAAAAAAATGACAAAATTATATAAGGTATGGAAGAGCAGGATTTAAGGGAAGAATCTAGACATGCTTCCTGTATAGCAATTGTTCTGATTTCTCACATGGTTAAACATTGATGATTTCCTCAAGAAGAGAGAAGAAGAAGAACACCTGCAGCATGGAATATATCATCCATTCATTGAATACATTTCCCTTTTAGGAACCATGAGCTGAAGGAGGTGGGGAAAATTCCCTGGTTCAGACAGTAACAGTCTAGTAAAGAGGCAGATGGTAACTGAGGAAGTAGAGTTAAGTAGAGGATAGTATCAATGATGAAAAACTTTAAAGTGATGTTATCTTTTTAAGAAAGACCTGGGCTTAGAATGAACACGGGGAAAGAAAGAAGGGAGACTCTTAGAGATGTGGAACTTTGAATAAGAATGGAACACACTTATTAGAGTAAATATGAGGAAGGATTATTCCAGAAGACAAGAGTCCCAGGTACAATGGCTGGGATTGGGACACAGCATCTTCTGCAATTCTCACTAGGTTTTACAAAAGCAGTTTTATAAAAACAACCTAGTTTAATAGGTAACAAACTGAAAACCAAAGCAGGTCATTTATTTAGCTCTAAGGGAAGGTGCCTATCATGCCACTGAAACCATATAGTTCTGCTTTTCGGTGGGATTTAAAGCTCAAATTCAATGTATCAGTAAGTAATTAGAAATGGGGAGAGAGATGCCCATCCCAACTGCAAGAAATCTCCTTAATTATATTGCTAACTCATTTTCTTTTTCTAAGAAAAATGCAATAGAAGGTCTATTGTTTATTAATGCACTTTAGACATTTTCTGTGTCTACAGTGTAGTTTTATGTTCAAGGAGAATACAAAATTTGATAGTATTGATCTATTTTCTTTCAAGGAATTGATAGTGGTTTTGCTAATAGGATGTTTATTGATTCTAGCCTTATAATATGTTCTGGTAAGTGGTTGCATGGAAGAACCTAATTTATATAAAAACCTCATAGTTGGCTAAGAATTGCCTTCAAGGTTTATTATCTGATTGGTGTTTGTAAGTACATGAAGCCTGCCTATTTCTCTTCTTTTGACTGTGAAGAGAAAGGCATTGTTGGCATCTTTTACTGATTTTCAGAATAAAGCTGAAATTGACAAGGCACTGATTTATGATGCCCTGAGTTGTTGTGGAATATTTGCTTACACTGTAAAGATGCATCTTTTCCAAGGCCCCTACTGATTGGTTTAATAAATAGCTGAGTGGCCAATAGCTAGGCAGGAGATATAGGCAGGTTTCCAGGGAGACAGAGGAAGAGGAGATGCATTGAGGTATGCGGGAGATTATGATGCTGGGAGTTGGACATACAGAATAAAATAAAGGTAAAGAGCCACATGGTAACTGTAGATTAATATATAAGCAGATTAAATTAAATTAGAAGAGGTAGTTGGACAATCCTAAGCTATAGCCAAGCTTTCATAATTAATAATAAGTCTCCATGTCATTGTTTGGGAGCTGATGACCCAAAGGAAAGTCTGACTACTCTGAGTTATTTTATTGCAGTCTGTGACCTCTGGTAATTCCAAAAGTCTGAGCTCACACATGTGTAGATCCACTATGTCAATTATTTTTTGTGTGGTGTTCATGACTTATTTTCTTATTGAATAGTGGACATATAGAACAATGATGGAGAACACACACACACTATGGATGCATGTCCACCCATGTACACTAAATATATGAATGATCTTGTAAAGAAAAGACCATGTTGACTTAAGCTAGTGACTGTACTTAGGGTTTAGTCATAGCTGTTCTCATGCCTGGGCTCTATGATATCTTCAATAAGAATCTGTAAATACTGAGTACTAAATTTTATTGATTTGAAAGATAACTGGTACTATACATTATCTTTTAATGTTTTCATAGTCTTTAGAACATCACACTATATTTTAATTTCTTATGTGCTCTTGCCAAGATGCACAGGTACTGAGTAATGAAGGTCTTGTGGTATTACTGTATAAAGACTTAGACTTAAAAATGGTTTGAGAAAGTATTGTTTGCATTGCAGGCTAGCACACTTTCACCAGAACAAAAATGACTGCCATTTTAAGTAAGGTTAAGGTTCAATGCACAGAAGCAGGGAAATGATGGAAAGGAAAGCAGTAATTTGGATGAAAAAATTCTGGGTGCAATGGGACATGCCTGAAACATCAAAGGGGATAGGAACTTGATTAAGAAATCACTTTGTCTCCATGAATGATTCTCCACAGGAAAATAATTGTGGCTCAGTGTTGCCTGAATCAGTCAATGGGTAGACAAAAATGAGATTTACACAACTTCTGTATTCTTCTCATGTTTACAATTTAGTTTTATAACCTTAGCTACTTGCCTTATCTTCTCATTTTAAATTTAAAATAAAGAAGAAACCAAAGCAAAGCAGGGCAAGTTCCTTCAGAAATTTAACTGAATTCAAGAAGTTTCTTTTATGCACTTTTATCATATGACTTTTGGGAAATATTAAGGACACCAGATATTCCACAATGTTCCAAGACTATAAAATGAGATTATTGCTCAGGGTCAGGATTGTGCCACCACCCCACAATTTACTTTAAAATTAAAATTGCTATGTAGGGTTTAATTTCCTCCTCAGAAGGGCAATAACCATTTGAATGAATCAGACTTGACTATTTATTCTTACTACAAATAAGACTGGCTCTCCAACACTACAAAGTGTTCACCTAGAAAAGCTATGTTTGGAAAAGCAGAGGAAGAAAAAGCACAACTATTTTGATGTGTGTAAAGAAACACGGATGGATGTTCAGTGGAGTAGGAAGACTGGCTGCCAGTAGAGGCAGGAGACAAAGTGAACAGAGAGGAGCAGACATTTTAATAAGTGTCATTGTCATGCATGATCATGTGAATTATTGCCTATATAATGAACAAATGAATGAATTGAATCCGTTTTTGCTACATGGCAACTTCCTAGGCTCCTTTTTAGAAACCCGTTGGGGGTGACAGCTGACAAGATCTTAGGGAAGCACGGAGGGAAAGGTCTCTGTCACTTCTTAGATCTTGTGCACTGGATTTCGAAATGACAATGTAAACAGTTGTAAATGATAACTAATGGTGCTATGGTTTTCCTTATAGAATAAAGATGTTATAGTCTATAAAACTGCTTATTCTTGAAAGGAGGAACCTGTGAGGATAATGGTAGCTCTTAGATCCCTCCAGATACCAATAGAAGTCAATTTTGCTATTGGTATCTGAAGGGGTTATCCAATGAGAAGTGATTGTAGGATAATGAACTTTTCAGCATTCGTGTTTCAGTTCTGTTCAGGCAGCTAAAATGCCTCCTAGGTGTCCAGGATGTAGCTGGTGAGCATCATGCCTCTTAGCACTATGAAGTCCCTCGGTTCTTCAAGGGACAGCCAGATGCAGCATGTCTACTCAATACATCTATAACCCCCTACTGTCAGTCACAGCCGTGAATGTCCCTGTTTCCCCTCCTTAGCTAAGACATCACATCACATGAGTTAATACCATGCCCTTGTGTCAAGTCTTCTATTTTTCAAAATGTTTTCACTTCTTTTGCCTTATGGATTCATGAAACCTGAGGGATGGAGGAGACTGCAGATGTTATGACCCCCTTGTAACAAGTAGGCAAATTGAATCCAAAGGATAAAATAACAGCTTTGTGTACTTCAAAGAGCAGCTAATCTGAAGCCATTATTCAACTTTCCTGCCTCAGAATCCAGTGTCGTTTCTGTTTCATGGCAACCTAGGAGCCTATATCATTTGACTCCTGCTATGTTGTTCTTGATCAGTTCATATCAGTTTCATGTTTTGTGAATTAAGGGTGACTATTTAGTATTCATATCTATGGCATGATACAACTTACATTAAATATAATGATTTATTTTAGCTGATACAATCAAAATCTGCCAAAATACAAAATATTTTATTGTCTCTATGTATTTACTTTTGTGTCTAACAGTAGTATGTCTAACAGTAGTATCATCTTCATATTCCTTGTTCTACACAGTGAAAATTAAGTATAAAGAGAAAAGGCTAGGGTTGCCACCAATGCTTTGACATAGTTGAGATTTCAACTGAGACTTTAAAGAGCTTGTGACAACTTGGAAACTAAAGATGTTTCCCTTTGTGTATACTCCTTCCCAATGGCACATGCTGATTAAGGCTCTGCCAAAAGTCTGAGAAGAAAATGTTTCAAACACTATGTCACATTTTCTACTTCATCATGAAAAAAAGCACATTTGTAGCTAAATTCAATTTTACTGAAAGAGAAAGATCTACATCTAGGTCAAGTTCTAACCCTGTGAAGTCAAGATGTTCTGTCTTACAATTCGGCACTTTGCTGCCTAGCCCCAGAGACATGACTACTAACAGCACTGCAGTGTACCAGTGTCACCTAGCATTCTCAACCAGTTCTGGATCTGTTCTCCCTACTTTCCTTGCACATTCATTGGCTCCATGAATAACACTATTTTGCTTGAGTGCCAGAGCACTGAGAGGTATATTCTGTGGCTATTCAAAGAATGGTAAAGTTTTAGTGGACATTCAAGAACTTCCTCTTAATTGATTAAAGATGTGCTGTTTTCTTATTTTACTGATAATCTCCATCCATATTCTCAGCAGTGGGGCAGTTTCCTGTCTTATTTCTAACTTATGAAAACTATTGTAGATGTTGGAAACTGGAGTTTTCCTGATTCATTTTAATTTATTCCATAATGACTCTATGTTTTACTTTTTTAAAATGAAGGATGCATGAACTAAGGACATTGATTCACGACAGTCTCCAAAGTAAATCAACAGTCAGTAAAGTGGAAGAGAAAGTCCAAAGTATACTGGAAAAATGAAGAAACCCTTTATGTTCCTGCACTGGCAGAATTAGTACTATAAAATGGCTATTTAAAAAAATCTACAGATTCAATGTAATCTCCATCATAATTCTAGTGATATTCTTCAAAGAATTAAAAAAAAACGAGTAGCCAAGGTCATCCTTAGTACAAAGAATAGATATTAAATAATAATACAGAGACAAAGACAATAGACCAAAGTTACAGAATAAACGATGCAGAAATAAACCCATGTATCTATGACCACCTAATTTTAAAAGGTTATGGTTAGGGTTGGCATATGTTAATTACACATAATATTGTATTTCATTATGGCATTTCCATGCATGTATTTAATCTGCTTTGGTCACGCCCTCCTCCACACATTGACCCAATGGTCTTCTTCTTCCCTGCCAGTCCCATTTTCCCTGTCATGCCCATATATATCTTGGTCAGTGTTCCAGTGCTCTGAAGACACCACGACCATGGCAACTCTTGTAAAGGAAAGCATTTCGTTGGGGCTGGCTTACAGTTTCAGATATTTAGTCCATTATCAGCATGATGGGAAGCATGGCAGCATGCTGGCAGACATGACACTAGAAAAGGGGCTGCGAGTTCCACATCTGGACTACAGGCAGCAGGAAGAGAGAGAGCCTCCGGGCCTGGCTTGGGCTAGTAAAATCTCAAAGCCCACCCCAGGACACACTTCCTTCAATAAGGCCACGCCTATTCCAACAAGGCCATACCTCTAATCCCTCTAAGTAGTGGCACTCCCTGATGACTAAACATTCAAATATATGGACCCATGGTGCCATTCTCATTCAAACTAGCACAATAGTGATCCACTGAGTTTAATTGGAGTTGTCAACAAAAGCATGAGTGAGGAGTTGCTGTAGCACCACAGAACAATTTAGCATTGTCTACACCACTGGGGGTAAAATGTCCTTTTATCTGTCAACAACCATTAAATGCACATATATTCTCAGGGTTGAATAGGGCTTCATGCTCTCCTTTCTCTCTAGGATGGAATATTGATGAGCCCAAGCTTGTGTGGATCTTATGCTGGTAACTGCCATACCTGAGAATCCAAGAGTACACTGGCTATGAAGAGTTCACTGGGCTGTGCCCAGAAATAATATGTTCCACAGCATTTCAACTTCACCTCTGACTCTCACATTCTTTCTACAGCCTCTTCTCTGATGTTCTCTGAGCCCTGAGGGGGTGATATACATGTTCCAGTTAGGGTTCATCTTTCAACAGTCATTTAATCTCGGCATTTCGAGCAGTTATGAGTTAGTGAAGCAACTGCTACACAAAATGTCTCTCTGACTAAGACTGACAGCACTGCTGATCTGTAAAAATAAGTAAAAATATTTAGACGGTAGCTTGACAGGCACGCCCTGTTCAGTTTAACGGAATGGAATAGAAGCAGTAGTTTCCCCGCTGGGGTCTATGCACTTCCTAGTCATGAGATTATTACCACATGTTTTGTTCCAGATGTGAAGGCCTTAAATCCAGTCACAAAGCAGTCTGTTGCCCCAATAACAGACTTTCTACTATTGCATAAAGATATACTATACTGGGTATGTCTTGTCTGGCACATCAGTAGTGTGGAATGCAGGGTCCACAGCTGAGTAAGATTGTTGATGGCAGTTCCCTAGCGGCCTGAATAATACTTTCTGACTCTGGATGGGTAGCTAGTAAGTAAGACGTTTCCAGCCTGACACAAACATTTGACAAAACTATCAAAACATACACATAGTCAACAAATTATAGTGTCACAATTAAATATCTGCCTGTAGAAAAATAAAAATAGATCTGTATGTCTGTCTCATTAATTTGAAGTGGACCAAAGACCTTAATTTCAAGCCTGAAATATTAAAATGGGTAGAAGATAATGTCAGGAATAGACTTTGTGATACAGGTACAGGCAAGCTCCTGCTGAATAGGACTCAGGACAAGAAGTAGCAAATTGCACTACATGAGATTGAAAAGCATTTGCACAGGAAAGGAAACTCTGAAGAGCAAACAGACAGCCTATAAGTGGAGAAAATCTTGGCTGGCTGTTCTTCAGAGTGAGGGCTAATATCTAGAATATATTTTTTAAAACTGCAAAAATGCGCCCCCCATTTGTCAGTCAGCAAGTGGAATCATGAAATGGACAGTTCTCACAAGAAAAAACATAAATGAGCAACAAATATATTAAAAAGTATTCACCATTCTTATCTATCAGAGAAAAGCCAACTGAAACTGAAATCAGACCATCTCAGAACAGTTTAATCAGAACAGCTATCATCAAGAATAGTTACAGCCACCATGTTGGCAAGGATGTGAGGAAAGAGGAACCCTCATAATCTGTTAATAGGGTGGGTGATAGACTGTGGAACTCTGTATGGGATTTTCTTAGAAAATTGAATTAAAACTTCCAAATGACCACTGTCTGAACATGTAGCCAAAGAAGCTAACTCTCACCACAGGGACACTTGCATATCCATATTTAAGGCTACATTATTCACAACAACAAAGAAATCTCAATCATCCTATATATCCAGCAGTAAGCATTTGGATGATGAAAATGTGGGCATTTTAAATATATGCAATGGGATTCTATTTAGTCATAAATAAAAATGAAATTCTGAATCTTCAGTGAAATGAACGGAACTGAAATATGTAAGTGAGGCAATTCAGTCTCAGAAAGACAAATATCACATGGTTTCACACACATTTTGTTTTAGATTCTTATGTATCTATGTTCATATATCTAAATCTCTCTCTCTATCATATTTCTATATGGGAATGAGGGAGGTGTGTGCCAGGAAATTAGAAATAAGTCCATGAGAAGAGAAATATGACTTTCATTTTAGCAAATGCTTTCTTTTAGCATTTAGGTAAAACATCTCCAGAAGGCGTAACTGGAATGTAGGTTTGTAGTACCGCTCTCTGACCACTGGCTGGCACCAGATATCAAGGTTCTGTTCTCATAACGGTCCGAGCTCTGCATCTACCCCTGCTATCCTAGAGTTTCAGCTGTTACCCCCCTAGTGAAATCTGAGGGCTGCGGAAGCTTTCCATTTACAACTGTCTTAAACACAGTCCCTCAAATTCCACATTTCCAAAAGCAAATCGATGTTCCTTCCTAAGTAAATGCCTCACTAATCATGCTGTGCACTTCATGGTGCCTCTAGGTGAAGAAGGGCAGCAGTGGAAAGAGATGCTTAAGCCGCACTGAGAAATCTTTAGAAGAAATCTTTACCACGAACTCGAGTTTCTCCCAAGGTAGAAAGGAGAAGGCTCTTGAATTTTGGATGGGTTCATTTTCTGTCCTGTTTTGCTCATATGCTTTACTACTGAGTCTAGAGTGGTTGCTGCCTCCTGCTCACTTGGTCCTATTAGCTTGTCACCAGTGTAATAGGTCATCTTGATAACTTGTAAGAGTCACGAATGCCAGAGTTAGGGGACATTGACTGGTACTTTAAGGTCAAAATCTCACTTTCCATGTTTTTACTTTCACTAGGTTATGGTGATATATTGTTTATGATCTAACAGAACTTGCCTGAAGATTACAGTACAAAGCTAGCCACAGTCATAGAGGCCTGGCAGTGGTGGTACACACTTTTATTCCCAGCAGCCACACTAGTTAGCCATAGAGGCTGGGCAGTGGTGGTGTATGCCTTTAATCCCAGCAATAGAGAGGAATGTAAGACAGGAGTCTCAGTTTGTCTTCGGCATTCAGTCTCCAGCCACCCTATGGACAGGATCGCCCCAGGCCTTGGTAGAGGTAAGAACTCTCTAGTGGTTGACTGCTTTGCTTATCTATCTGATCTTCAGCTTGAACCCCAATATCTGTCTCTGGGTTTTTATTATTCATGCTACACTGGCCTAGTCATTTAAGCTGACTTGGGTAAAGGATATTTCGAGTGTGGTGTTCGCCAGTCTACGTTTTTGTTCCTAAGGTAGTTTTGGCTCATGGTTTTAGGTTTCATCCCATACTTGTTCTACCATATGTAGGCCATGGCACAGCAGAGCATTGTGGTGAGTGGAGAAAGGAGAAGCAATGCCCCTTACCTCAGGGTGTCCAGGAAGCTACAAGACAGAGACAGGAGGGGCCAGAGAAAGATCTTTCCCAGGCCAAGAACTTTCCCTCCCAGTTACCAAGTTGCTCCAGATAGGCCCCATATTCCAAAGTTTCCAGCACTGGCGACAGAGCTGTCAACACATGAGGTCATTTCATGTTCAAACCATTCCGTGCCATGAAAATGTTTGAAGAGTCATGGTCTTGGGCACTGTTTCTTTCAGAAGCTCCATTGTAAGTTTAATAAAAACTTTAAAATGTAATAAATACTATACTAATGAAATATTTTGCTTATAATTTGTTTTTTTTGTTTTTTTTTTAATTTTCTTTTGAGACAGGGTTTCTCTGTATAGCCCTGAATGTCCTGGAACTTGCTCTATAGATCAGGCTGGCCTCGAACTCAGAGATGTGCCTGTCTCTGCATCCAAGTCATGGGGTTAAAGGGGTGTGCCACCCTGCCTGGCTATTTTATACACACACACACACACACACACACACACACACACACACACATTGCAAAAATAGTGACAAGGGCACAGTAATAACAGTGTGAATTGAGATAGCATGATAGCATTTAGAGAAAAGGATTCTACCAGGAACACTCCTCTTGTACAACACCAGGAGAAATCACATGAATCAACATGTGGGCAGACCCTCTAGAATTGTGTTATGTGGCATAGCTCTCACTGGCTTGCCCAGAAATAAACCTGTCCTATTCAGGAGATGGTACATATGCAAACTGTACAGTGCTTCTTGCTGTCAAAACAGGAGGCCATTAGTTCTGTAATCAAATCAACAGACACCCGTGCTTTGAATCTGGAGCCACTGAACAATCTTCTGAGTCTAATTTGACTTTCTGTACATTTTCCTACAGAGATGAAATTATGAAAGTCAGAAGAATGAGTATCTACCACTTGACAATGATTTGCTCATTGAAAATGAAACTGACACTCTGGTATAATACACTCCTATGTATGTCTTAAGTATCGCTATGGTGAATAAATATTTTATAATTTCATATAGTATAAGACATAGGCCAGAGTAATTTTGAACTGTAAAATCTGAAGATCAGATACATGACTGATAACATTTGAACATATAGTAGAATTTAATGAAAATTCTTAAAGATTTCCCATGGGCATAACCTAGCACTGAAGTCGTTCAAACACCTTTACACTTTAAGTTACCACTTCAGGGATTCTGGGCTCCTCTCACAAATTTGCCCCTTATAGTATTTGTGGAGTGTGCATCTTTTTGTCCCTTTCATTATAGAAGAAGAGCTTTTACACTGTAAATCCTCTCTAGGATTCCAATTTTTCCTGAGTTTTCAAATCCACTTAGCAGCATTAAGTTAAATGACACCAGATGTCTCCATCTTATTCCCAGTAGGTCATCTTCTGATGTATCCATCAGCCACCAGTCAAGCAAACTGTAGCACCTTTGTTAAGGTTTGGACCTTCAATGAGAAATTCATGTCAACAAATTTAGTTTGACGAGGTTATGTATTCCTTTTTATATTGCCCCCCCAACTTTACAATCTGTTTTACATAATCCCAAACTGTTTGTAAGAATTAGGAAACTCAGGAAATTCTTTAGGTGTGTTGCTCACCTCCCCAAGGGGCTCACTGCATATGCCAGCTTGTAGTCTGATGAGACTTGAGTCTGGTTCTGGGACCAGAGGCAAATATGGGTGATGTAAGTTGGCTCTAACTGTAACAGTCTTTACTGCCATATCCTTCACAGAAGGTATTGGTGGAGATTCCACTGTTAATGTAGGATTAATTCACTTGTCAAAATGTTGAGATGATACTTCTGCAGGGCTGTGAGTTGGGAGACATCCAACACTCAATGCATGGAGACACTTTCCTCATATGAAACAAAGCCAGAATAATCCAAGAATTCAATGTCATGGGACCCATCAAAGTCATTTCACGTATCTCTACCCTTTTTTAAGGTCCTATTTTCCCACACTTGGTATCTCATTTTAACTGCACATATCCTTTAAGGCTGGGACTTAAGCCTGTGTTATAAATAGATGATCATGTGATGAGGGCCTGGGTGTGGTTCCTGCCAACCCCAGCTTTATGATTGCTTGTGATATACTCTCTCAGAGCACAGTTGGAAGGCTTTATGGTGTTTATACTAGTCTTAAGCTGGACATGTGACATTGCATTTCTGGGTTCATTCTTTTTCTTTTTCTCCTGAGATATTAGAAGAAGCAGTAAGTATTGTTATATTCCTCAGTTTTCAGAAATGCTAAAAAATTGCATGTACACACACACACAGACACACATTCTGCAACTTTTTTGCTTCTCACAATCAGGAATGTCAAGTACATTTATTTTACACAGTTTTAATGCACTCTCCACCATGGAATATTAGCCTTTTCCACATCACCAGAACAACTTAGTAACTTTAGCTTTATGACAATTAAAGAGCCAACTCCTGATGAAGCCAAGCCCAGTAGAAAAATTCATCTTTTACAACATTACAATAATGTTTCTCTAGAACCACTCCTTGTATCACAATTTTTTTAGTCTGTCTAGAAGAGCCTACATGAATATATGTTAATATATACATATGTTATATGAGGTGATTTGTTAGTATAGCTAAAAGTATTTGGGGTTAGGTGGTCATTTACTGTCTGTAGAGGCTAAGTATCTGATATATACATATACTTATGTCAAGAAGTTGGATGTATCAGCATCCCCAATCTGCTGCTTAAGTCTGGTAAGATTTGTAGAGAGAGGCTACTCTCCCATCCATCTCACAAGACAAGTTATAGTTTGATGTCAATGAGGGATCCCAGCAGCAGCAGCAGCAACAGCGTAGACATACTCTAACAAGAATTGAAGGAAGGCAGGAAAGCAACACTGATTTTTCCTTAGATCTCTTTGTATCTGAGATGGCCATAGGATTGCCACACACAACCTGGGGGAAGGTCTTCTCACATAATCCTCCCTAGAAACACCCTCACAGATCTGTATAGATCAAATTGTCAATCAAACTTAATTATTGATAGGTTTAATGAAAGCCATTTCAAGTAATTAAGTATTAATAAAAGCATGGATGAGCTGGCTTTGGTTATTTTGGAAGCTCTTTGAAGAGATATGTATGAAAGTCTCTAGGCAACATTATTTTGTAGGCTGAAAATAATTCATATCATGTCTGTTGGCCACTAAGCTACATCTCATTGTATTAATAGCATGACTAACCAGAGAAACAGATGTGGCCACTTAAATCTAAAAAGTAAACTCATTTATTTTTGGCTGAAGAACTAATACACACAGAATCATTTTCTTCATCCTTAGTTACAGCGATGACTTGTTCAGAGTAACTATAATTTCCCTGGTGTTTGTGAATAGTTCATGAGTCATGGGCAAAACCCAATCACCTGCATATTCCTATTTTAAACCCTTTATAACTACTTATATTCATGTGCTGAAATTTCTCTGGAATCCCGAAATAGATACAACACATGGATTACCATGTTTATTTTGGGGATTTAAAAAAATATAATCTGGTTAGGAAGCAAAGAGCTGTCAAATAACAAAAATAAAATAATAGCATTACAAAGATCTGTATTCAAAGTGAAACTTGAGAGCTGCAGGGAGAAAAGATTAGAATTTCATATGCCTATCTTGGACCTACTACACAACCAAACTGCTGTGCCCTCGTTTGACAATACATGACCCAGTCAGCAACCAACTGATAGAGATGGGTTTCGGGGAAGAGCTCAAGATATCACATTAACCATGCTTTAGCTTAAAGAGCTCAACAAATTAAATACCTTCAGAATCTGATGTGAAGGTTTTTTGAGACCGTTTCAAGACTTTTGAGGACTTTTTGAGCACTAAAGAACATCTACTGTGCAGAGCTTATTGACTAATAAGGAAGACTGATGTATTGACTTCAAAGCAAAGTGTGTGGAGCAGCATGTGCAAGAAAAGTAAATTGCCATGTGAGCCCAACACAATTGGTCTATAAGCAAACATCATCACCATTAAGACCTCAGATGGCCTGCCTTGAATTAATTGTCAAGCAAAGGATAAAATTCTTATGAAAATTCATGAAGCTCAGGAGAAAACTTAAGAGGTTTTGAAAAACAGTCTCTGAAAAGAAACCAATTGGAGAACTCAGACTTTCCTTGCTTTCAACCATACTAGGAAGGCACAGTAATCAATACATGGTATCAATGGCATGAGCAGAACTGAGTATCTGTGATTTAAAGTTTGGAGCTTGGACACACACTGTCATATTTGTATCCAATCGATGTGACAATTCAAGGGTAAAAGAAAAGGTGATTCAAAAATTGCCCATGCTTATAGTCACTGCACTTGGGAGGTCTAGGCAGAAGAAGCAGGAGTTCAAGGCCATCATCAACTACACAGTATGTTGAAGATCATTATGGGATGTGTGAGAACCTCTCAGACAAACAAACAAGCAAACAAATAATAAAAATCTGTTGGGGGTAACTAGGGAAACACATACAAAAATGAAGTAATAATTACGCTTTGCATTATATAAAAATAATTTAAGGGGGATGGCAAGATGGCTCAACACTCTTTGCCACCAAGCCAAAAAACCTGAATTCTACCCATAGAAACCACATGGTGGAATAAGAGAAACCATTTCCACAATTACTGTCTACTGTGGAATATTCCTTTACAGTGTGTGAATATATGTCACTGTGATCAGTTTAATAAAGAAGCTAACTGGTCAATAACTAAACAGAGTAAGGTTAGGCAGGAGAGACGGACTAGGAGAAGGCTGGGAGGAAGAAGGATGGAATCTAGAATCATCAGTCAGATGCAGAGGGAGCAGGAGATAAAGTGCCATGCTAATAAAGGTACTGCCATGTGGTAGAGCATTAACAAGGAACATGGATTAAATTAAAATGTAAGAGCTACTTAGTAATAAGCCTGAGCTATTGGCCAAGCATTTATAACTAACATAAACCTCAGTGTGTTTATTTGAGAGTGACTTCAGGACAGGAAAACTCTGTCTACAGCTACCTGACCTCCATATGGAATATGTGTGCTGTGGCATGAGTGTGTGTTCACACACACACATACATGTAAATTAAAAAAATACAAAAAAATCAACCCAAAGGAGAAACTAGAACTGATAAAGTACAGTTACTCTGAAAATCATCAGGGCAGTTCTTCAAAAGATTACATATAGGGGTTGGTGAGATGACTCATCAGTTGAGGGCTGGCTGTTGTTGTGAAGGACCTGAGTTCAACTACCAGCACCCATATTGAACAGTGCCTAACCACCCAGAACTCCATTCCAGGGAATGTAATGCCTTTCCCTGGCCTCCACACGCACTGCATTCACATGCACAAACCCATACACAGACACATACATATGAATATAATTAAAAATAAAATAAAACATGAAAACAATGTAAATATAGATGTGAATCAGAAACTTTAGTTTAAATATATACTCGTAAGAAGTAGACCACATGCCATCACAAATACCTATATTTTATAGCTTCATTTTCATAGCTAACTACTTCAAATGGAAAGTAGCTAAATGCCCATCAATTGATAAAATAAATAGACACATGGATGTGGCATGGACATACTGTGAAATGCTGTCACACAATGAAAGTGACAACTAAAGGAAAAGTTGGATAACAGCTGCCAGAAGAGGTGGGTGGTACCTGAAAAGTCATAGTTTTATAGTAAAGTAAGACGGGGAAATTTATAAGGCAGGTGAAAATCCCCAAGTCTACCTCAGTGAGATGGGCTTAGACTGGAAGATCCATGCTTCTAATATGGAAGAATACCAGCTTTATGCGCTAGGAGAGTTGGGAGGATACGGGAGGTATTGGAGGGAGTAAAGAGAAGAGATACAAGTTGTAATTAAATTATGATATCAAAAATTAAACAAAGAAGTCAAAGCAGAACTCAAAGCAGAAACCTGGACAACAGGAGCTAAAGGAAAGGCTGGGCAGGATGGGTGTTTCCTGTGCGGCTCATTTGCATGGCGTCCTCAGCTTGCTTTCTTAAACAGCATTTAGGACCACCTGCCTAGGATGTAGCACTGTCCCCAGCAGACTATGTCCTTATACATAAATCATTAATCTAGAAAATGTTTAACAGACTTGCCAACAAGGTAATGTTATGGAAGCTTTTTATTAACTAAGATTCTTTCTTCCAAGGTATATCTTGGTTTGTGTCAAGTTGGTAAAAGCCAACCAGCACACATGTCCCAAATTCACATATATGATATTTATATCTATATAATAGGCACACACATATGACTGCACCCTATTTTGCCATGGCGCCTATTTCCCCCATATTCCTTGATTTCAGTGTCTATTGTTTTTGGGTGTGGTGCCTATTCATGTTTCTCATCATTTCTTCCTAATGAGTGGTAGATGTCTGCCACATACGTTTAGATACATGCCTTGGCTTTTTTGTTTGTCTTTTGTCATTCATAGTGTTATTTATATTTGCTATTTCTATTTTTCATTAAATGATGCTGGTGTCAGGGAAGATTCCTACAAAAAACTTCCAGAAGGACTGATACTGTCTTAACATCACAAAACAAATCCATTCCCCTACTTATGGGGATAGAGATGCTTATAATGTAATTATTATTTCTCAGCAAGCTTTGATGATGAGCACTGTTACTCAGTTTGCTTAGTTGTATATTTGTACTGACAGAGCATGGTTAAAATACACATATTTCATTCCCTTGTTTAGGTTTGTTTAGACACTAGATGGGTTTAGGGAGAATTTGTTTACCTTCTACTAGGATTGACTAGGTAGGAATTTTGCATAGTGTAATGAACTTAGTCCCTGTGAAAACTGAGTGAATTGTATTATCAGTCAGCCTCTCCTTTCCTTCTCTGAAATGTGTAGAAATTGATCGAGGTGAAAACTACTGCTTGTACCCACATGTGCACACACACTCAGAGCACATGCCATGCTCCATCTTCCTGGAGTGGTGAGTCACTTTCAGGATGTGCTTGAGACAGAGATCAGAATATTCTGCTTCCAAGCAAATATCAAAGGCAGAAATATATAAAAATTGGGGATCTAAAATGAATAAAAATGACAGGGCTTGTCAGTATCCTACTGGTTGATTAATAAAGCACTGTTGGCTAATAGGGAAGCAAGATAGGTGGGACTAAGAAGCAAAGAGGATTCTGGGAAACAGAGGCACTGTCAGTCATGATGTAGGACATGAAAGAAGAGGTCAAGACCCTTTTATCTGGTAATAAAAGACCACATGGAAATACTCAGATTAGCAGTTATGGGTTAATAATTAAGTCAGAGCTAGCCAATAAGAAACCAAGAAAATGGCCAACAGCTTCATAATTAATAGAGTGTCCTCTGTGTTATTTGGGGACTGAGGAAGCTATAGGACCCAAGCAGTTAGTGGAGACTCAGGGCACAAATTTTCACTTAACAAAAGATTTAAAAGGTATTTTTAAAAACAGAAGAACGGAGAGAAGCACGGCTTCCTGGTGTCAGCATTTTCTCAGGTGGGCTCTGTTTTGCTAGAGACAAGCAGAGACTTGCACAGTCTGCGCAGTCAGTGCTGGCAGTAAACTTATGCCTGCCATCTTGGAAAGACAGCAGTTAAAACAGCGTTGGTTTTTAGCAGATAAAAAAAATGTGGCCAGAAAAACATAAAGACTTAAAGTGAGATTCAGCTGATGTAAAACCTCTAAAAGGTTTACAGTGTGTTTAAAAATATATGTAGGCTTGGGAGAGAAAAAGAAACAGGATAGTGGTAAAAGAAATACAGAATCTGGGCCATGGTGATGCACACCTTTAATCCCAGCACTCCAGAGGCAGAGGTAGGCATATTTCCACAGAGAAGCCCTGCCTCAGAGAAAAATTAATAAACAAAAGTAAAAGAAATAGAGTAATAATAATAGATAAATTAAAAAGCCACATAAAGATGGAAAATACACAGAGTCTGGAACTGTATGCTATTGTGTTTCTCGGTTATTAAATTGCTAAGGAAGGAAAAACTGCTTAAATATACTTGATTATAAATACTGCTGAAGTAATCCAACATATATCATTTGAAAATGCCTTGACTTCAAAATTTAAGTATAAGAATATGTTACTTTAGAAAAGAGATGTTATTTATGTTTCCACAGAAAATGAAAAACTGTGGACTCCTTCCAGACTTCTTTGGTTTGATGAAGCAAGAACTCCAGAAGCAGTGTCCCAGGCAGTCCAGCATCTGAAACAGCTGGGACAATATAATGTACAGACCACAAAAACAAGGACTTAGCCAGGTTTTTGTGTTTTGTCATGATCCCCATGGTATGAACAGCACCCCAATCAGCAGGAAGCAGTTTGAAATGAATAACGCCCACATTCCCTAATATTGGTTAAATGTTTGTTTTTATTTTACAGGGTTGGTTATAAATCTTTCTAAAGGGACAAAAGGGAATATGATATAGAAATGAATAGTTTTTATTGGTATGGATTTTCATTTATTGATACAAATTTAAGATCAATTTTGTGATATGTGTATTTCTCCTCTTGTTTAAGTATTGCGTTTATACTGATCTTTTAAAATGCAATGCATAATTAAATACAGATTACAGATAGTTACTTATAATAGTCAGAACTTATAGTTAGGTTAGGTTTTCTAGATATACAGAGATGTATTTGAGATGGATAGACATTCTTCAAACCTTTCAAAGACCTACAGAATATATGGAATTTAAATGGCTTAGGGTTTTTCATGACAGTGAGACACAAGTACTTCTGGCACACCAATTATGTCTGAGAGGAAGATGGGCATTGTTATGGAGTTTGCTTTCAACATGACAAGATTAGCCATTTGGGCAAGAAACTGCTCTTGGCCTTACTGCTCCTGCCCTTACTGTTTGATAAACTGGGCATTAAGGATCCACAGGAAAGTGATTGCTGAGCTTGATGGGACACTCCTGAAGGATTCCTGCTTCATGGAAGAGTCTGTCAGACATTCTTCAGGACACAGAAAAATGCCTGACAAACTGCCAATGCAGGTGGACAGTTTAAAATTTCCTGCTTTGCTGAGAAGTCTGCCAGACACACTATGGCCTATGAACTAAAGATGGATGCCCCAATGTTACCGACGAACTTTGGGTGACTGTCCAGGTAGCAAGATGTCTCTGTCAATTCTAGTGTTTATATATTACCTTTCTGTGGTTTTTGATGGAGTTGAAGACAGATAGTTATAATTACAGTTTTCCTTAGTTATGGTAAAAGATAAGCTACATATAAGACTTTAGACTCACACAGATAGGATAGATGATAAAATACTTTAAGTATTACTAAATGTTAATGGACTAAATATTGTAACTACAGTTCTTACTTGATAACTATTCTATTACATATAATTTGACTATGTTAAAGTTAAAACCTTTCTTTTTATTTAGACAGAACAGAGATGATAGGGGAAGTCGTTCTGTGTATATGTTGTCCTACTGGTTGATTAATAAAGCACTGTTGGCCAATAGGGAAGCAAGTAGGTGGGGCTAGGAGTCAAAGAGGATTCTGGGAAATGTAGTCAAGAGTAGGGAGTCACCATGTGATCCCGGGGAAAAGAGGGCATGTCAGGATGCCATCTTCGGAAAGGTAAGTCCTTACAGAAATATATATCAGTAGTCATGGGTTAATACTAAAGACAGAACTAACCAATGAGAAGCCCTGGGAATGGGCCAAGAGCGCTGTAACTAATAGAGTCTCTGTGTGTTATTTGGGGTTGACTTGGCACTGGGACCAGACTTGTTGGAAGAATGCTCGTTACACTTGTCAAAAGTTATTCAATATATTTGCAATCATAAAATATCTGTTTTGTTGTTATTAGAAGGTAATTAGCACAAAAGAATGAAAATGACTTTATTTGTCTTGTGTGAAAATTTACATTCATAAGAAAGGAAAAATTTACACAGGACATAAATATACATAGTAAATTTTTATTGACATCAGTGTCTGTTTTCTCTGTAACATCACAAGAAAGAGCCCGACTATACATCCCCTTTCCTATGTCCTGAGAATTAGCTAATGCTTCATCATGATACATTAAAAACCTCAAAATAAACTTCTGAAGAAAATGACATTGTCCTTGTAGCAATGACAGAGAATGGGAGGCACACAGATTCATTTGAACAAATTCCCATCCAAGGTAAGTACACAAAGCCTATCACTGTTTTCCATCATGTTTCTTTCTTATGTTATTGTTTTTAGTAATACTTTCCTTACCATCAAGATGATACATATATTTAACTTTCCACTTCCTTTGATGCTCTCATGCCTGCATTGTACATTCTAGTTCCCCATCTAGAATTTATGTTTAGATGGCTTGCAAAACTGTTCTTTAGTTTTAATTAATTTTAAGTGTGATAGTTTGAATGTAACCAGGCCCCATAAACTCAAAAGGAGTGGCACTATTAGGAGGTGTGGCCTTGTTGGAGGAAGGGTGTCACTGTGGAGGTGGACTTGAGGTCTCATACATGCTCAAGATGAAACGCTCAGTGTCTGAGTGCACTTCCTATGACATTATGGGGGACAATTGCATTCACACTACCACAAGAAGACATATATTTCATAATTTTAGCATCTATAACAACAGAATTCTACATAGAATCAGGAAGGTCAATGTCTTCTCTGATTCTTCCTGGATAGGTCAAGACATTTGAGATGTGAATGTCAAACATCTTGGATGAAAGCACACACAAACAGAATTTAAAATGTGCCTTAAAAACCTCACTAGTATATGCTTAAAATACATTATATAAAATTCTAAAAGAATTAATAAAACACAGCTAAAATTAAAAAGCTACATCTTTCATTTGCTAAACGAACATTATATTAAACTGCCTTCTAGATACTTCTCTTTATACCCATAAGTTAGTGCAGTGTTCACCTTTCACCAAAGATACGTTTATTGCAATGGACTACAGCTAATACAGGGACTCACAACTTAGTCCTACATCGTGTCTCTGCCCCATCCTGAGTTCAAGGAACATTTTTGACTAGAAGATAGAAAGATTGAAATAAGTCTTCTTGACATGATAGCATCTGTGACTCATAGCATTATATTTGCACATGATCAAGGCAATCAACACTCCAGCAAGAATGAGGAAGGGCCTCAGGAAGAACTACCCCTGGATGAGGAGCTATAGACAGTTGATGGATGCTACTGGGGGTGGAGGGAGCTTCCTCCAAGGGTGTCATTACTGGTAGGATGCCAATGACCTAATAGATGGCCCTGAACTCTTGTGCATATCAACAGAACTAACTGGACTCTGTAGGTTGAAAAAACAGGACATTGAGTTGAGAGGTATATTGTAAGGTAATCCAGGAGGAGTTAGAGAGGACAAGATATAGTAAGGGGTTTATAGTAGAAATGCATTGTATAAACCTTTGAAATTATTAAAAAATGTATTAAAAAGTACCACACCACTAAATTTCAAGATGGAAGAAAGGACACTACTCTGTGAAAACAAAAGTAGTCTGAAGAGTGACTTCATATTGGAGGTAGTTTACTAATGCCATAATTGCTTTATTTCACATATACTTTATTTCTGAGGCACAGACAAATATGATCTGTTGAAAGCTTTAAGTCTAAGTAACTCTAAAATAGCTCTTTTAAAAAGCTAGCAAAATAAATGAAGGAAGGGTGAGAAGAAAAGAGGGAGGGAAAATAGGAGGAGGATGAAGAGGAATGGGTGGAGAATAAAATTAACAAAAGAAAAATTAAGAAAATATGAATTTTGGACTTTTTGAAGTCTGGTAGTTTCTTACACAGTATTCAACAATTCAGTTGCAGTGCAGAAGGATCCATGAAAAACATGAAGCTGCACAGATTAAGTTATATTCAATAAAGTTTATTTACAACAGCCAATAGTGTCCTGCTCTCATTTTGCCCCAGTGCAGAGTAGAGAGGCTCAATAGCAAGAGTATATTTTGTTTTACTTCACATACTTTTTACATTTGAAGTATGCAAAATACTGGTGGACCCTACAATATTTATTTGTTAATCTTAGTTTGAAAGATAAACCAATTTGGCCAGGTGAAGCGACTCATGCCTTTAATCCCAGCGCTTGAGCGTCAGAGCCAGGTAGATCTCTGTGAATTCAAGGCCAGTCTGGTTTACAAAAAGAGTTCCAGGACAGGCAGGGCTGTTACAGAGAAACCTTGTCTTAAAAAAGATGAACAAATTGATGACTGTCATTTAATTAATTATACTTAGCACTTAGTATGCCTTCTTTCATCAAACTCTGAATATAACGGAGGACTTCCAATGTGACCCAATGCTGTGAACACATATTACAAAGTCATAATGCTGCAATGTTTTATTATATGTTAATATCACTTTCTGATAAAATTAGTATTTCAACCTTTTGATTAGAAGACTAAATTTCAAAAGTAGAGTCTCTGCAGTTATGGCTGGAGTTACATTAAGCCAATTAAATTAATTTTCAAAGAATTTCATATTTACTGAGACCTGTCTTTGTATCAAGGCAACTATTTCTATTTAAGTATTTGGTAATGTTTTATATTTTATCCAAATAAGTCTTTTCTATTTCTTATGATTCAAATACTAAGTATTTATACTTAATGCTTATGAAAAATGAGTGTTTAATTTTCTATTTTGTTTTCTAGCCTGTATTAGTTATTTAACATAGCTAACATTTTTATAAAGTGATTAATCAGAACTTTTGTATTTCATTAGTTGGTTATATTTAGTTGCCTGTAAGATTACCCACCACATCTGGCATCTTCTTTTTCTTTTTAAATTTTTATTGCTATGTTTCGAATTTTTTGTGTTAGAATTCTAAACATCAAAAGAAACACCTAGTATATCTTACTCTTAAGTATGAAGTTAACTCTTGCTTTCTTATTACGAAGATGTATTTTTAATACTCTTATGTTGTGAATTTTAATTCTTCAAAATTAACATTGACTCGAGTAAATAGTTTTGTAAGATCTCTATGAAGATGAGCATAGTTTTCTTCTTTTTCTTATTTGTGGGAAACTGTAGAGAAATCTATTTCGTTTGAAAACATTCTTGAATTATTGGGAGTGTTCTCTCTTGGGTATAGTGTGGTAATTAATTTGCTAGAGATTTGTTTGCATTATTGTATGTATATTAAGGAGGAAGTTTTGTTTCTGATGCTTTTTTATTGAAATCTAGTCTTTATTAGGCTTTTGGTACAAAGGATCTTGTGTTTTTCAGCAAATAGTGATTATTTTATCCTATTCTATGACTATTTACAGCACTAGAGGTATACATTTCTTAAAATATAGAATTTATTGGTCATAGCTAAACCTACTATTTTGTACTACTAATATTTGCTAGCAGGTGGACTCATTAACCATAGGTTTGTAAAAATAACATCTCTACTACTATAATTTCTATAATACTCAATTGAAGTATATAACTCAGAAATTTTTTATCTTACTTGGGGAATTCCAGAAAAATCTCAAAATTCTGCAGCCATCATTACAATTTTAGAATATTTTTATCCTCCTGTCATGAAACCCTATAATTATCATCAGTGATTGGTCATCATCTCTGTTCATCTTCACCCTGGGAAGCCACTAAACTATATCCTTCCTCTTCTGGTTTGGCTACTGTTTACATTCTACATCAATGGAAACATATAATATGTGTTTTGTTTCTACTAGCCTTTTGCTTAGCATGACATTTTCAAATTTTGTCTGTATTTTAGCATATGCCAACAGCACTACTATTGCTATTTGAAATTATGTGAATCTGTAATACAGATACTCATAATTGTACTTTTAAGCTTTTAGGGTGTATTTTCAGGGCAATTTTAGTTTCACAAGAAAACTCAGAGACAGTGCAGATGTCACACAGCCTCCCTGTACGTTGCCTCCCACATGAGCAGTGTCCCCCAGGCACTGTAAATGCTGCAGATGAAGCTCAATGGGGCAGCTCACATTCGGGCTCCGTCATGAGGCTGTGAAGTCTATGTGTGTGAGTAAATGTCTGGTGACAAATGTTGTTTCTGCAGAGTCAGAGGAGATACTCAGGCAACTGGGGTAGGAGGAGGGCTGTGTATGCTTCAAAGCAGAATTGCAGTCAAAGAGAAACCTACCAAGACCCTCTCTCAAAATATAAACTATATAAATTGTTTAACACTCTCAAAGTGGTGGAACCTGAGAGAATGGGGCCAATAAATGAGGAGGACAAAAGTCTCATGCAATAGCTAACTTTATTCATAGCATCAGACCATATCTACTCTGAGGGCTAAGAGGAGTTCCACGAGTAAAGTGTGCAAACACAAGGACAAGCTGCCCACAGCAGAAATCTGCTTTTCCATAGAGGGGTACAAACAATGATTGTAATGAACTCACCTCTACACCTGGGAGGAGCACAGAAACACATTCCAAGAAGACTACATGATTTGAAGGAACTGAGGTAACAAGACCCTTGTCTTGTTTTTTCCTCCAAACACTCAGAAATCTCCTCGCATGACTCCACTCTTGGACCATGTGCTGATAATAAATAAATGAAATTTTAAAAATCAAATATGGTGATGTGCTCCTGCAATCTCAGTACACAGGAGGTGGAAGCAAGAAGTTAGACCAGGTGGAAGGCAACCTGAGCTACATTGAGAGTTCTGGGCTAGCCAGAGCTACATAGTGAGGGTCTTAAAACATGAGAAAAAACATAAATAAAAACAAAACCCAGATGCTGTTACTAGAGGCAACAAGGAGTTATGCATAGTAACAATTCAACATATAAGACATTAGCTTTGAAGAGGGTCTTGTGAACAAAATAAGACAGGCAATCAGAACAAGAGTTACATGTAAAGAAGTAGGCTTTCAGTTAAGCTTAACTTTTCTGGTTAGGTAATATTTAAGCAGAAACCTAACATCATGAAAAGAAAATTTCTAACACAGTGTGTATTGTACAGTGAGTGCCAAGTAAATTTTAAGGCTCATTGTTCATTGAGAAGGGTCTTGTTATTCACTACATACTTGAAATACATAATAATAGATTTATCCAGAAGGAAAATTCCTTGCATTGTTAAGCAAACAAGATATAATAAAAATATAAAATTTGGTTGCGATTTTACCAAGAGGAATGGTCTCCTTGTGATATTAACAGAGAGAAAATAGCTAGCTTCACATATTAATAATAACAAACCAATAGAAGACAGAGAACAACATGCTGGTCTCCAAACTTCCTGTTAAAGAACAATAAAGGTTAATCCTTAAAAAAAAGTTTTCATGCCTGGTTGTCAGCTGTAAGAATTTGCTCAACATCAGGAGAGGACAGAGGTGCCAGGAGGCATTCTTATATGGTCCTCAAAATGCACAGCACCATTCTAATAAAGCTGAAAGGTGGATTTTTAACTTGTTCTTCATTTAAAATTAGACACCAATATTCATTCAGTGATGCATTCATGATGATATCACATCCCAAATAATGCTTTATTATCTAAACTATAACTTACTTCATGCTAGAAAAGCAAAAGGAGACATTCATCTTGGAAATATAGTTATGTCTCAAATGGAACCCTTTCTTTATCATTCTGACAAGATCCCTCCTGTCCACCAATTCCAACTCCCTAGTCTTATCCTCAACTTTGTAGCAGTCCATGTGCTATTTGTGGCCTTTCCTTCTTCCCTGCATAGTCCTATTCCCAGTAGACTATGCAGCTCTTCTCCTATAGCCTTCCTACTTGACCTTATCCCTTTGTCTTAGGGATGCACTCACTTAAGCTTTTAGGGTGTATTTTCAGGGCAATTTTAGTTTCACAAGAAAACTCAGAGACAGTGCAGACGTCACATAGCCTCCCTGTACGTTGCCTCCCACATGAGCAGTGTCCCCCAGGCACTGCTGCAGATGAAGCTCAATGGGGCAGCTTCTTGGAAGTGTCTTGGAAGCATTCACTGGAAACCTACTAGCCACACAGGTGATCTTTACTCTCCTTCTTATCCTCCAACTGCAGTTACTAAGTGTCAGACCCACTGTAGCAGACCACCAGCTGGAGCTTCACCTTATTCTCTGTCCCCATTCCCAGGAGGCTACTCAGATCCTTGTGGTAGACCCAGCTTCCTCCCTCTCATGGACCCTCCCAGAACACTCCTTTCTAGCCTATCCCTATCCCTTCATGTCAATTCCCAATACCTAGAAATCCATTTTACCCCGAGATTCCCAGTGACCTCACCTGGCAAGGTTTCACAAGCATTTCCTACCAGGAAACCCACAGCCACCATACTCTCCTAAAATCCAGAAATGCAAGAGAAACTAAGGAATAGAACACCTACCCAACAAAGACAAGAGCAGATATCAACACTTAGAAGTATGGCCATTGCAAAGCCAGATGCCTAAATGCCAGCATAAAAACACAATCAATAATAGCCAGGACAACATGTCTCTACTAAATCCCAGCCACCCTATCATAGTAGGCCCTGACAAATCAAGTACACCTGAAACACAAGTCAACGACTCCGAAATATCTACTATTACTATGTTCAGGAACATTAAAGAGTATATGGCCAAATCCATGAATGTAATTCATGTAAACACAAGCTAACAGTAGAATAAAACAAAACAAAACAAAAAACCCAAACCAAAAAAATCTCAGGGCATAAAAGGGGAAATGAAATTTCCAAAGAAAATCCAACTGAAGGAGAGGTGAAAATGAAAAAAATTATAAACTCAAACAGGAATGTCAGAGGCAAACCTCATCAAGAGAATGCAAGACATGGAAAAGAGAATCTCAGACACTGAAGATGAGATAGAAGAAATGGATACCTTAGCCAATGAAAATGCTAAACATAAAATTGTCAGTGTACAAAATATCCATGAAATCTGGGACACTATGAAAAAAGCAAATCTACAAATAATAGGCATAAAGAGTAGGGGAAGATATTTAGGTTAAAGGCACAGAAAAATGTTTTCGACAAAATCACAAAAGACAATTTCCTTGACAATTGTAAAGAGCCTATCAAGGTGCAAAGAAGCATAGGAACACAAAATAAAAAGGACAAGAGAAGAAATTTCCCACAACACATAATACTCAGAACACTAAATGTACACAAAACTAGAATATTAAAAACTGCAAGAAAAAAAAGACCAAGTAACATATAAAGACAAACCTATAAGAATCACACCTGATTTCTCAGTAGAGACTCTAAAAGCCAGAAGCACCTGGACGGATGTTCTATAAGAGACCACATAGACCAGACCAGCCTACTATACTCAGCAAAACTTCCAATAACAATAGATAAAGAAAGACATTATAGGATAAAACCAAATTTAAGTAGTAGCTGTCTACAAAACTTGCTATAAAGAAGATTCTAGAAGGAAATTTCAATCTCAAGAGGATCACCATACCCAAGAAAACACAAGGAATAAATAATCCCAGACAGAAAATCAAAGGGGGAAGGGACACACACCACCACAACAAAATAATAAGAAACAAACTCTGCACATTGATCTCAATTCCCTAATAAAAAGACACAGACTTATAGATTGGATTAAGTATCAGGATCCACATGGATCCATTTCTATTGCCATGCATAAAACTACAAGTACAAATGGATCAAAGACCTCAACATAAATCCAGCCACACTGAACCAGTTAGAAGAGAAAGTGGGAGGCACCCTTGAACAAATTGGTACAGGAGATAGCTTCCTGATCACAACTCCAGTAGCAGAGACTCTGAGATCGACAATTAATAAATGTGACCTCCTGAAACCGAGAAGCTTCTATAAGGCAAAAGACACAGTCAGCAAGACAAAAAGGCACCCCACAGATTGGAAAAAGATATTCACTAACCTCATGTCTGACAGAGGGCTGATCTCCAAAATTGACAAAGAACTCAAGAAGCGAGTCTCCAAAACACCAAAGGATCCAATCAAAAAATGGGGTACAGAACTAAATAGAGAATTCTCAATAGAGGAGACTAAAATGGCTGAGAGACACTTGAGAAAGTGCTCAACATCCCTAGCAATCTGGGAAATGCAAATCAAAACAACTCTGAGATACCATCTCACTCCTGTCAGAATGGCTAAAATAAAAAACACCAATGACAATTTATGCTAGAGAGGATGTGGGGAGACTGGAACACTCCTCCACTACTGGTGGGAGTGCCAACTGGTACAGCCACTTTGGAAATCAGTATGGAGATTCCTCAGAAAAATGGGAATCAGACCCAGCAACTCCACTCTTAGGCATATACCCAAAAGATGCACATTCATACAACAAGGACATCTGTTCCACTATGTTCATAGCAGCATTATTTGTAATAGCCAGAACCCAGTCACAAAAAGAGAAACATGGTATGAACTCACTTATTTATGGATTTTAGTCATGAATCAGAGGAGTGCCTGCATACATTCCCACTGCCAGAGAGTCTAGGAAACAGAACCTTCATCCAGAGACTGATGAAAGCAGAGACAGATACCCACAGACAAACACTGAACTGAACTCCTAGAAGCTAGTGTCAGAAAGAGAGAACTGATGGGCAAAGGGGTTAAGAGTGGGATGGTTTAACCCACAGAAACAGTTGACCTGAACAAGGGGGAGCTCTTGAACTCCAGATTGATGGCTGTGTGGAAAGCATGGGACTGACCCAGATCCCCTGAATGTGGGTGTCAGTGAGGATGCCTAGGTAATCTATGGGGCCTTGGGTAGTATATACCCCTAGCGTACAAATAGACTTTGAGTGCCCATGCCACAATATGGGAGGCTCTCTCAGCCTGGACTCTTGGGGGAGGGCCTAGGCCCTGCCCTGGATGAAATGATAGTTACTGGAGATCCACCATGGAATGGTTCACCCTCTTTGGTGATTGGAGTGGAGATTGGGTGGTGGACTGGGGGACCTGTTGGGGAGGGTGGGGAAGGAGGGGAGGGAGAGGGAGCTGGGATTGACATGTGAAACAAGATTGTTTCTAACCTAAATAAAAATAAATAATAATAATAATAATAATAATAATAATAATAAAAGAATCAGGATCCAGGCCAGGTGATGATGCATGCCTTTAATCCTAGGACTTGGAAGGCAGAAACAGTCAGATCTCTGTCTACAACTTGGTCTACAGTATGAATTCCAGGACAGCCAGAGCTGTTACACATAGAAACCCTGTCTTGAAAAACAAACATACAAACAAAACAACAAAAAACAATGAAAATTTGGGTTCATACTTCTTTTGCACCCAAGAAACACCCTCCCTCTAACATCAAGTTAGAAATCACCTGTGGGTAAAATATAGAAAAAGATACTTCAAGAGAATGGACTTAAGAAGCAAGCTGCTATAGTCATTTTAATATCTAAAGTAAACTTCAAACCAAAACCAATCAGAAGAGATAGATGGGGATGGACACTGTAGATATTCATCAGATGAAAAATCCTCCAGAAGAATGTTGCAATTCTAAACATCTATTCACCAAACACAAGGGCACCCAAGTTCATAAAAGAAACATATTATCCCTCACACAATCATAGTGGATGACTTCAATACCCATCTCTTACCAATAGACAGGTCATCCAGATAAAAGCTGAATAGAGGCATGCTGGAGTAAAATGTCTTCATAAACCAAATGGACCAAAGAGACACAGAACATTTAACCCAACACAGAATATACTTCTTCTCAGCAGCTCATGGAAATTTCTCCAAAACTGACCATATACTTGGACACAAAGATGGAAGAAAATTGAACACCTCTATCCCAACAAACCACTATGTATTGAAGCTAATTATCAACAAGAGCAAAAACAACTATAAGATTACAAACTCGTGGAAAGTAAATAATTCACTACTGAGTTAAGAATGAGTCAAGGCAGGGATTAAAAAAAGAAACTTAAAAAGTTACTAGAAATGAATGAAAATGAAATCATAACATACTCAAATTTATGGGACACAATAAAGGTAATCTTAAGAGGTAAGCTCGTAGCACTAAGTGCCTACATAAAATAACTGAAGAGCTTTCATGTTAGTAACTTAACAGCACACATGAGAGCATTAGAACAGAAAGAGGAAATAACACCCAAATGAAGGAGATGTCAAGAAGTAATGAAACTCAAGGATAAAATCAGTAAAATAGAAACGAACAAACAAACAAAAAAATCAATGAAAAGAACAGATTCTTTGAGAAAATCACTAACCAAATCAAAAAGATTAGAGACAAAAGGGGGACATAACAACAGATACCAAGGAAATCCAAAGAATCCTAAGATATTCTTCCAAAATCTTCATGAAATTGGAAAATCTAATACCCGGATAGTTTTCTTGATATATTCCACTTATCAAAGGTAAATAAAGAACAGATAAGCAATTTAAACAGAGCTATAACTTGTAGTGAAATAAAAGCAGCAATTAAAAGTCTCCCTACCATAAAAAGTTTAGGGCCAGATGGTTTAGTGCAAATTTCTACCAGACACTCAAAGAATAAAGCCAATTCTTTTCAAATTATTCCACAAAACAGAAACAGAAGGAACATAGTATAATTCTTTTTACAAGATCACAGTTACCCTGACACCTAAACCACATAAAAGCCCAACAAAGAAAGAATTACAAATTTCCCTTATGATTAGGGGTGCAAAAAATTCTCAATAAAATACTTGTAAACTGAATCCAAAAACACATCGAAGATATCATCCAACACAATCAAGTGGGCCTCGTCTCAGAGATGCGGAGATGGTTCAATATATGTAAATTAATAAATGTAATATAAACAGACTGAAACACAAAAAACACATGATTATCCCATTAGATACAGAAAGGTCCTCTGATATAATTCAACATCTCTTCATGATAAAAGTCTTGAAGAGACTAAGGATATAAAAGACATGCCTCAGCATAACAAAAGTGATTTACAGCAAGCCCACAGCCAATACCAACAAATGAGTTTTAGAACTTAGGATTTTTTATTTTTAAATTTAAATTTAAATTGGAAACAAGGTTGCTTCACATATCAATTCCAGGCCCCTCTCCCTTTCCCTCCCCTCCTCCTACACCCTCCCTCCAACCTGCCCCCAATACCCCTCATTTCCCCAGGGAGGGTGAGGCCCTCCATGGGGGTGTCCATAGTCTGTCATTTCATCCAGGGCAGGATCTAGACCCTCCCCCAAGAGTCCAGGGTGAGAGTACAACTCCCATTGTGGGATGGGCACCCAAAGTCCATTTGTATGCCAGGGATAAATACTGTTCTAGTACCCAAGGCCTCATAGGTTGCCTAGGCCTCCTCACTGACACCCACATTCAGGGTGTCTTGATCAGTCCCATGACGGATTCCCATCCATCAGTCTGGGAATCAAGAGCTACCCCTTGTTCTGGTCAGCTGCTTCTTGGGGTTAAACCAGCCCAGTCTTAAACCCTTTGCTCATCAGTCCTCCCTCTCTGTCACTTGGTTCCTCAGTGTTTAGCTGGGGGAGTCTGCCTCTGCTTCCATCAGTCATTGGATGAAGGTTCTGTTTCACAGACTCTCTGGCAGTGGGATTGAAGGCTGACACTCCCCAGGTCTATGTCTAAAATCCATATATGAGTACATACCATATTTGTCTTTTTGTGACTGGGTTACCTCACTCAGGATGGTTTCTTCTAGTGCCTGCAAATTTCAAGATTCCATTGTTTTTTTCCTGCTGAATAATACTCCATTGTGTAAATGTACCACATTTTCTCTATCCACTTTTCAGTTGAGGGGCATCTAGGCTATTTCCAAGTTCTGGCTATTATAAATAATGCTGCTATGAACATAGTGGAACAGATATCCTTGTTGTATGAATGTGCATCTTTTGGATATATGACTAAGAGTGGAATTGCTGGGTCTTGTGGTAGGCTGATTCCCTTTTTTTTTTTTTTTGAGGAATCTCCATACTGATTTCTCAAGTGGCTGTACCAGTTGGCACTCCCACCAGTAGTGGAGGAGTGTTCCTATCTCCCCACATCCTCTCCAGCATAAACTGTCATTGGTGTTTCTGATTTTAGCCATTCTGACAGGAGTAAGATGGTATCTCAGAGTTGTTTTGATTTGCATTTCCCTGATGGCTAAGGATGTTGAGCACTTTCTCAAGTGTCTTTCAGCCATTTTAGACTCTTCAATTGAGAATTCTCTATGTAGTTCTGTAGGCCACATTTAATTGGATCGTTTGGTGTTTTGGAGACTTGCTTCTTGAGTTCTTTGTAAATTTTGGAGATCAGCCGTCTGTTAGACATGAGGTTAGTGAATATCTTTTCCCATTCTATGGGCTGACTTTTTGTCTTGCTGACTGTGTCCTTTGCCTTTCAGAAGATTCTCACTTTCAGGAGGTCACATGTATTAATTGTTGACTGCAGTGTTTGTGCTACTGGAGTTATGTTCAGGAAGCAGTCTTCCATACCAATTCGTTCAATGGTGCCACCCACTTTCTCTTCTAAGTGTTTCAGTGTGGCTGGATTTATGTTGAGGTCTTTGATCCATTTGGACTTAAGTTTTGTGCATGGAGATAGACATGCATCTATCTGCATTCTTCTACAAGCAAGCATTCGGTTATGCCAGCACTATTTGTTGAAGATGCTTTCTTTTTTCCATTGTATATTTTTAGCTTCTTTGTCGAAGATCAAATGTTCATACATGTATAGGTTAATATCAGGGTGTTCAATTAGATTCCATTGGTCTACCTGTCTATTATTGTCCCAATACCAAGCTGTTTTCAGGACAGCAGCTCTATAATAGAGCTTGAAATCAAGGATGGTGATGCCTCCAGATATTGCTTTGTTGAATAAGGTTGTTTTGGCTATCCTGGGTCTTATTTTTTTCATATAAAATTGATTATTTTTCTTTCAAGTCTGTGAATTGTGCTAGTATTTTAATGGGGATTGCATTTGGCAGGATTACCATTTTTACTACACTGATCCTGCCTATCCAAGAGCATGGAAGGTCTTTCTATTTTCTGATGTCTTCTTTAATTTCCTTCTTTAAATACTCAAAGTTCTTGCGATACAGGTCTTTCACTTATTTGGTTAGTGTTATCCCAAAGTATTTTATGTTGTTTGTGGCAATTGTAAAGGGTGATATTTCTCTGATTTCTTTTTCAGCCCTTTTATCATCTTAATATAGTAGGGCTACTGATTTTCTTGAGTTGATCTTGCATCCTGCCACTTTGCTGAAAGTATTTATTAGCTTTAGGAATTCTATGGTAGAGTTTTTTGGATCATTTATGTAAACTATCATATCATCTGCAAATAGTGAAAATTTGACCTCTTCCTTTCCAATTTGTATTCCCCTTGATCTCCTTTTGTTGTCTTATTGCTGTAGCTAGAACTTCAAGTACAATATTGAAAAGGTATGGAGAGAGTGGACAGCCTTGTCTTGTTCCTGATTTTAGCATAATTGCATTGAGTTTCTGTCCATTTAGTTTGATGTTGGCTGTTGGTTTGCTGTATATATATGTATATATGTATCCAGGAAATATGGGACACCGTGAAAAGACCAAACCTAAGAATAATAGGTATACAAGGACGTAAAGAAACCCAACCCAAAGGGGCAGAAAACATATTCAGCAAAATCATAGAAGAAAACTTTCTTGACCTAAAGAAAGACATCCAAATGAAGGTACAAGAAGCTTACAGAACACCTGAGATTCTCTCTTCCATCTCTTGTATTCTGTCAATTATGCTTGCGTCTGTAGTACCTGATGGTTTGCCCAGCTTTTCTATCTCCAGCCTTCCTTCAGATTGTGTTTTTTTATTGTCCCTATTTCAGTTTTCAACCCTTGCACTGTTTGAATTGTTTCTTGCAATTTTTGCTTTGTGTTTCTGTCCATTTGTTGCATTTTTTGCTTTGTTTTTTCTTCCATTTCTTTAAGGATTTTCCCATATCCTCTTTGAGGGACTATCACTTTCATGAAGTTGTTTTTAATGTCATTCTCTTCTGCTTCATTTGCATTGGAATGGTCGAGTCTTGCTGGTATGGAGTCTTTAGAGTCTGGGGGTGTCATATTTGTTTTTCTGTTACTGAGTGTGTTTTGTGTCTTTTTTCCATCTCTTCTTCTAGTGGGTGCAGACAGAGCTTCTTACTGGCCTGGTGGTTAGGGGACCAGAGTTCCCTTTCAGTGGGTGAGCAGTCCAATAGTCTGGTAGTTCTCCTCTTCCTGGTCCTAGTCCTGGTCCCGTGGGTGGAGAAGAAGATGGGGAATCTGCGGTATGTAGCTTCCTACCAGGAGGGGAGACTCAGTGGCATTCACCAGGCACTGGTCCAGTAGATGGAGAAGACCAGGAACCTGGGGTGAGTAGGCTCCCACTGGGAGGGAATGCTCACTGGTGGTCCCCAGGCACTGGCTCAGTGGGTGGAGAAGACCAGGAAACTGAGGTGAGTAGGCTCTTGCTGGGAGGGGAAGCTCTGTGGCAGTCCCCAGGCAGTCCCCAGGCACTGGAAGCAGAATTCAGGTTTTTGATAGAACCAGAAGAGGAGAAATATACTGTGTTGTGCTACGTTTTGTAAAATGAGAACCATTTTCCTTCTATCTCGAGTTTACTCCCCCTTTCTTCTAATAATAGAACAAAGGTGTCTCCAACTTTCAAATTACATCTTGAGTTCAGCTATATAGAATAAATTTTATATGATATATATTTATATATATGTATAATATCTTATAAAGATATCTTTAACAATAGCTATAAATATTTAGTCAGGATCTATAGGTGAATCTCTTTAAGCAAAAGTGGAAGAATAAGAAAGATTGTAGAATTAACACATGGTAGTACTAAAATAAGACAAGATAAAGGTTTTTCTTGAAGATGTAATCAGGAGGAGAAAAATGCCCCAAAGATTAGATGTCTGTGGGAGGGAGTATAATAATGTTTAAACAGACCTTGAGAGAACATGTATAAAAATGCTGAACTATAAACAGAATTTAGCAGAGGTTTCAGATACCTCTACCGATTGGGTAGCCTTAAAAATTAGTTTTCCCATTCTTATGACTCAGTCTACTTGATATATGAACAGAAGATTTTCCACGCACGCCCCCCCCCCACCATCAGGGAACAGTTCTAAGGCAATGAGATAAGTGAGTTAGGCCAGGCTTTGCCCTACCCTTTAATGTTTTTTCTCTATACACTTAATTTTAGGGAGTTTTGCTTTCCAACAAGTGAAGCTATGTCTCTTTACTACTGTAGTTTCTCCCTGTCTTGGTCTTCTCTGGGAAATCTAAAGAGGAGGAAGACCCTCTGGGAGAGTGAATTTAGTTCTGTACATGTCCACATCCAAATGTAGTTCCTTCTGTTTTTCACCAATTATCCTGCCTCTCCATCTCAATGGAAGGATATTGTTTCTCAAGATATCATTTTAGCACAGCATGGTTCCTATCCAATCCCCTTAATTACGTTTCCTCATTAATCATTCTTTTTCCTTTGTATCCCTTATTCCTTCTTGATAACTTTAAATAAAGTCCTTTATCACTTAAAAATAAAACAAATGCTCTCTTCTACCTTATCCTAATTAATTTCTTTAATTTATGTCCCTTTCACACAAATTATTTGAAAGCTATGTCTCTGAGACCTTAAAATATGCAGGTACTGCTCTAAAATTTTCTATAAGTGTCATTCCACATAATTATTATAATTAAATTCTTTCAATACCACCTTTATACATTAGGAAAATAAGGGACATTGCAGTTATATGAGTTGCTTAAAGTCCCAGACCCAGCTAAAGTTGGAGTTGAGATGTGGCCATGGACAACTTACATCCAATGTTTATTATGCCTCTCTTTCATTTCCAGCAAAGAAGTTTATGCCCAATGTCCTGAGTACTTCACACAGTATCCATCCCTCTATAATCCTAGGGAACATATTCTTGCTAATTTCTACAGATTTCAGCCTACCTCATTTGAGATCATTGATACATTGTCTTTTCCCTGGATATTACTTACATTTTCTCTAGCATTCGGCCATATTCTAAATTTCTCATTCAATATTGCTAACACAGAATTTGAATGAGAGTTCCCATAATGTTTTATACTACCACAATTTTACATTTCCACTAATAGCTGAATTATGGGTAATAATGAGATCATACATATGTACACAAACATTAATTCATTTTTGTTACCTATAAAGTTGTGTTGAAATTTTAATTTATTACATTTTTCATTAATAAGAAACTTTAGATTTAAGAATCTGGATACATTGGTGATTCAGTTGTTCAAAGAACTATATTCAGCATTCGCATGTATGTATGTATGTATTTATTATCTTAGCAAGGGATGAAGAAATCCCATGAAAGCCATCATCTTTGTGAAAGTGAATATATGTATTTCATCTGCAGGCTGCCCAGTATTTTGTAGTTTATTAGCTAACCTACCATCAACAGTGCTTACATTTTCTGTGTCCAACACATACTACACTAGTGTAGGCTTGAATACAAGGGTCCCTCCAAGCTCTGTGAAAGCTTCTATGTTCCCCTAGCTCATGCTGCACAAATAGCAGAAAGCTAGGGTAATAGAACTGTAATTACATGCCCAGATGTGTCAGACCTGGGCAGCAAGCCCTGAAGAATTACATTCCTTAGATATATCTGGGCAGAGCAGAACACAGTCACAGGAAATTGATTTGTTTGTCTCTCCAAGACGATGTTTCTCTCCAAGACGATGGTGAGAAAATGGTGGAAAATAGCTGCTTCACATAACAACACATTGTTTTTTTAATAACTTTTTTTTCGGTGCACAGGAGTATAAAAGATGTTACTTTTTTCAGCCACTCCATCTATCTGGGCTGGGAAGAGCTCAATCCTGGGCTGTGTTCTGGTGAGTGAATGTCTAATAAATCCTTTCTTTTTCTGAACTTCTGAATCTAAGTTCAGTTTCTGTCTTCTTCCGTCAAGTTATTATATTTCAGTTAGGTATTGGAAAACACCAAAATGACACTTAAATATGTATCACATTAACTAAACAAAATTCTCTGCAAATTAGTGTTTAATAGGTTTCTGTCTTAAATTAAATTATGCATCACCTCCTGTCTCCAAAATTTATCTAATGATGGATTATTAGTGAATAAATAATTTCTGTATTTATTTTAAATGAACTCTGTCTATCACTTTTCTTTGTTTTCTATATTCTCAAATAATTGTTTTCTGTAACTTCCTTGAAGGTGTATTGCACTTCTTAGAAGAAAGAGTATAATGAGAAATGATGTTAAAATCACTATGGAAATGATAATGCCATGCTACATCAATTTCATAGCATTCATTTTGAAGTAGTTCCGAATATTTTTTTCCAAAACTTAAAAATATTTTAGCTTAATACATATATATATGTCTTATTTGTTACATTGTGATAGTTAAAATATACTACATTTATTATAATATCAGGAAAATTGTATCATATTTTATTATCAGAATGATTAGCATATTGATGTCCTCAAATGTTTGTGATTTCTTCATCTTGAGAGGCATTCAAACATTTCTGGGCCAGGTATTTTGAAATAATTAATTATTGTAAAGCATAGTTATATTACTGTATCATTAAGCATTCAAAGCATTCCTTCCATCTAATTTCACTCTCTATGTGCCAACTTTTCTTTTTATATCCTCCTATATCCCTCCTCTCTGGAGCATCTGGTCCATAGATGAGAACCACATTTGTCTTTCTACCAATGACTTATTTCAGGAAGGAGCATGTCCTTCATGCTCAGCTATGTTACTGCAGGTAGCAGGCCTTTATCCTTCATCCACATTTATGGCCAAATAATATGCCATTATGGTCGTCTAGTGATGGACACAGGTTGATTCCATATCTTTTCTATTGTGATCAGTGATGCCACAGGTCTGAACATATTGGAATCTCTGCAAATTCAATGCTGAATTTGCCCATCAGTTACAACACTTTTTGTAGGAATACATAAGTTGTGTATATATAAGATCCTATCATCTGTGAGGACTTTGCTCTTTCCTATTAGGATGTCCTTTGTTTCTTTCACTCTCTATTTTTTTAAACTAATATGGCCAGGACTTTCAGTACTATGTTACACAGAAGTGGTGACAGTGGTCATCCTTGTCTTATGGCACACATTAGAGGACACTTTAAGCATTGCTTGTGACTTAACACACTCATTACCTACACTACAGATTTTCCCATCTGTAGTTAAAAGTCATGTGTATTTAGTAGGTGGAAGATAGAATGTTCTGGAAAGGTACACCCAAGCAGTGGAATGATAGAAGTCCAATGTTACTTTGCTGAATTACCGCCCTGTTTGGGATGTAGAATGTTAGTGCTCTCCTTTTACTCAGTAAGAGTCTGTTTTTTTCACCACTGCATTCCAAGAATGATATTTATTTCACAGATGTTGGTGCTCCAGTGTTTCATTCATATGCAGATATGAACATAATTGTTTGATCCTCTTGTTAAATTGATAATTTTACAACTAAATGATGATGATGATTGTGTGTGTGTATGTGTGTGTGTTTGTGTGTGTGTGTGTGCATTTTGACAGGTTCCTTATAAAAATATATTTCATTGGAGCAGTATAACTGTCATGACCTGCCAGTGACTATTGCTTGAGGAATTGAAATCCAATTCAAGATTCAACAGAACCAGGGGACTACAGGTGATGATACTCAAGAGCCCTTTACTGGGCTCCTCTGAAGCATCATTCTAAGATAGCTCAGGGTTCAAAGCAGGGCCAGAGAAGCAATGACAAACATACAGAACATTTCTTAGCACTATCAGCAGATATGCCCAGGATACACAAGGTCTCGTGGCCAAATGGAGGTTGTTTGCACAATATCCTTGAGTGTCTAAGCCGCATTGCTAAGGAGAAGGGGAGGAAATACCTTTCCTTTTGTATTCCTTCAGCAGGTGTAGGCATTCCTCCCAGGGAAGTAAATAAGTTCTATGGGAACAGGTTCACACAGTTCTATAACATAGTAAAGTCAACTACATGCACGTGTTCCCCCCTTCTCCGTGAACTTGTATTTGAAGGTCATATGCTGCATGGAGATCATGAAGTATTAAAAACTGTAGGGTAAAATTAAAATCCAAGTTATAGTACCTGCCAATGGTCCCAGAAAAGGAAGGAGCCAAGAAAACGAATTATACCAGCTTCATCAGGAGGTTATGATTTTACTGATGTCCTTGAGCAGGTTATCCAACTGTTGTGTGACCAGTTGAGAGCATTTGTAATATTGAGGAACACAAGTCAGGAACCTGTTCATGGGCACTATGATGTTTCAGCAGTAAGTAATCAATGGCAGCTCAGTTTCTGTAAAACCAGTATTCAAAGTTCCTTCATTTCTGTATGAAATTGTCCTAAGAGAGACTCTGTGACACTGGCAGTTTTGCTGAAGATGCAAACTGATTGAGAGGTTTGCTGCTGAAGGTGTACCAGCAGTCATCTTACTGTAAACCAGAAGGCAGCTACCATTCGGCTTTACAATTGCAGATGGTTGTTGCAAGTGGATAGCAAACTTCCATTCTGTGTATGTTGGCTAAAGAGGGCAACAGTAGGAAAACTCTGCCAATAGGGCAATATCCTGAGAAACTGGCTGGCAATGGCCCAAAAGCTGTGTGGTTACATAGAAAGGCAAAGACATATATCCTTCCACAGTACAGTTAGGGAATGTTGTTGGGGGGAAGTCATGTGCATTTGTCAATAAAGCACTGCTGGCCTATAGGGAACCAAGAGAGGTGGGACTAGGAGTCCAGGAGGACTCTGGGAAGGAGAAACACAAGAGAGTCAACATGTAACACCATGGGGTAGGAGCCCGGAACTATTCTCCGGTAAGAGAAATACTTAGATTAACAATTATGGGGTAATTACTTAAGTCAGAGCTAGCCAGTAAGAAACAAGCAAGGCCAACAACTTCATAATTAATATAGCCTCCTGTGTGTTTATTTGGGACTGATGCGGCTCTGGAACCAGGTTGGCGGGAAGATTCCTCTCAAAGAAAAAGCTTCTTTTTACAGAATGTATAGTCGGTATTAGTACAGGCAATAATAAGCAATGAGCCTGCACCCAATAGGTCGTGGGTAAGGCTGAATAAAATGTCACAATTGAATCACCCTGTGAAGTGATGTTGTCACTTGTGATATTAGCATAGTGATCATTCCTTATTGATAGTCAAACCAGATTGTTTGAGATGATGAACAGATTGTCCCTCCCAAAGATAAAGTGAGGTTTTGCACACGGTATCTGTAGCCATTTTTACCTCAAAAGTTATTGATTAAGAGTAACAGTGGATTCAAATAAGAAGTCTACCTTTAAAGTGGCATTAGCATAAATTTTTTCTTTTAAAGTTTTGTACAGGTATAATTCTATTTATCAGATGTAAAGGTAGGGTCTTTAAAAATACCCAAACTTAGATTATTTCTTTTATTCTGATCCTAGATTTTCTTCCAAAGACCACTCATACAATTTTGGCTAAATATCTTTAACTCATCCTAGCATCATGTAATGGAGTCAATAGTAGTTTCGTAATATATGAAAGTACAATTAGCAACAATGGAGAACAGATTATACCAGAACTCACAATAAAGACAGATAGTTGACAAACCTTTGTACAGTGTGAAAATGAATGATAGCTAACACCCCAAGGAACATTGTTGTAGTGGCAACAGCTGATCCTCCTGCCCCCTGAATGAAGTGCTCAGCCTCTTGTGTAAGGTTTCCTCTCTCTCTCCCTCCCTGCCTCCCTCCCTCCCTGCCTCCCCCTCTTCCTCCCTTCCTGCCTCCCTCCCTCCTTCCCTTCCTCACTCTTTCTTTCTTTCTTTCTTTCTTTCTTTCTTTCTTTCTTTCTTTCTTTCCCTTTTTTATCCCCAACTTGGTCATGTTACTTGCCGCCTATGAGGCATACTTTCCACTTCAGGGATGGTGGTAAGCATCTTTTTCAATGATGCTTCAGCAGGGTTATCTTAAGTGAAATTATGATGACTCATGCCAATGTGTTAATCTTCATGCCAGCATCTAAGTGTCCTTTTCATCTTCTATGAAACCACAAACACATCACTAACACCACAGGTTAGCAAGGCCAGGGGCTCAAGTATTTTAAATTTTGTCTTTCCACCAAATTAGCTGGTGGCGTTGGCTCAGTCCAATGATATTTTGCTTCAAAACAACAATTATTAGCAAAAGTTTCAACTTCTATATTATATAAAGTAAGATATGCTAAATTTTGGGGGGGAGGTAAAATTTCCATGGTAGGATGTTTATGTTCAACCTTGAGTTGTTCCTGCATTTTTAAACAGGATATACGTTATATGCTTAATGTTCCAATCAGTCAGAAGTCAGAAAAGCCAACACTAGCATAAGTGAGTGCCCTATCAGTCTTTAGTGTACTAAGTACACATAAAATAGCAAAATTATGTAGTAAATGTGTGATAGCATGAATGTTGCTTTATTCTCTAGTTAGCAATGTAGTCCATGTGTAATCTGAAAAGGTGTCAATAATGACATGAACAAAGGACAAAGGACTGAAATGAATATGAGGAACATCCATCTGACAAAGTCCATTGGGTTTGTTTCCTTTGGGGGTAGTTTTGCCTGTGCCTGTGAAAGAAGGAGCATTTAAAACGGCAATGGAAAGCAATGGAATCCTAAATACAATGTTTAGGATTTAGACAAAGAAAAGAATTTTTGCAAGAAAGAGACTGAAGCATTGAGCATCTTAGGTAGCTTTAAGCTTAATTTCTTTATCATTCCTTTTTATTAGCAGAACAGGAAGTCCTGAATGAGATCTGATATGAGTAACATATACAGGATGGATTCAATGTCTTATCAATTGTTCAACTTGAAAAAATTTAAGGGATATAATTATTTTCATTTTGTCTAACAGTAAACATTTTAAAAGTGATAATGAAACTGTAACATGATTAAATTGACTGGAAACATCCATTAGCAATATCTGTACTGCATACAGCTCTTTTTGTTGTGTTGATGAAAAGGACATTTGTACAATCTTTATGGATGGACCAGCCAAGGCTGTCCATCTGCAATTATCTCCCTCAATGGGAAAGGGTGAACGATTTTGTGAATTATCCAAAGAAGTATAGTTTGCTTCAGGTTTAACTTTAACTAAATATACAGAAGACTATATAATGGGAGATATAAACTGGTCTCTTCCTCCAATCCTGTCTTTGTAAATGAATTTCATTTCTATTTAACATGACTCCAAACAATTCTTTATCATAGTTTCTGTTCTGACTCAGTTACAAATACATAAGTGATTATCATGACTAGGCATACATTTTAAGTTTTTTAAAATCCTTAATAGATCATTATAACCTTGGAAATTTGTTAATCCTTAAATTGCCATTCTTAAATCCCATCCTTCATAAGTCTTGCGTAACTTATTCAGATCTTCTGTGACTTGACTTTAAGATTTTATGATTTGTTCTCCCCTGTTATTTTTCATCTTGGATTTTGAAATCTCAAAGCCCACACCCAGTGGCACCCTTCTTCCAACAAAGCCACACCTACTCCTATAAGACCATATCTCTTAATAGTGCCACTCTCTGGTGATCAAGCATTCAAACACATGAGCCTATGGGGGACATTCTTATTCAAACCAACACAATAAATAAATATAAAAGAGGAAAGAGAGGAAGAATATTCTCCTTATGTGGGGAGGAAAGTCTATTGGACTATCTAGCTGTGAAGTTCTAAGATTGTTAATATCATTTACTCACACACATATACAAAACATATTTATGGAGTGCTTACCAAATATAAGATAAATGCTAGGACCATTTTATTTTTTAAGAGATGACCCTGAAGCTGAAGGTCACCACAAATTACCTTTTATTCAGGTCTATTTGAAGGATATTTTATTATGAGATTTTCATAGCACTGCTTTTCCAGGGCTGTAGGTAAGAATTAGAGAAAACATAATGACAGGGAGTGTTAAAGGGCACATGCAGAGTTGACGAATTCTAGACCTCAAACTCAAAAATGACATTGTGAAATAAAAATTTAGCATAATTTCTACGGAGGGTAGCATGTTTCTGATCTGGTAGTAAAATGAGAGCTGTGTTGTGGATGCTAATTAAATTAGTAAGGCAATAAAAGTGCAAAAAGGAGGTACAGCAGATAATAAGATGAAGTGTCACATAAGCAACTCTTCAATGAAACAAACCTTTATTGTAGTCTGGTTGAAGTTTTGACATTACACAATGGCAGGTATTCTGAGTTTCTATGCCGTAATTCTCTGATCAGTTTCTGAAAGAGAGGAAGAGTGAAATATTTGTTAAATTCAGAAAGGGAATCACATAAATAAATTTGTTTTGACAGTGACAGTGTTGAATACTTCATTGGTTGACAAATTTTAAACTTCTTTTTTTGAGAAAGACAGAGAGACACAGGAAAGGTCAGAAGTTTATGACCCCTCAGTATTAAAATGCAGCTCTACAGTGAGCCTGAGAACACTCTGAATACCAGGCTGGAGACAAGGAACATTTCAGAGACGGAAATCAATAAAAGTCACTGGAATAAAGGAATGCGAGCATGGGGCCATCGTGCTCTCAGCATGCTGCTGACTCTCCATGCTTATGACGAAGACTGTGCATCTGGGTTCTGAAATGCTCTGTGTGGTCAGGTGGGAACATGGTGCCAACTGCTGCGAGGAGCCTTGGCTAATGCTCACCAGTCCTTTGTGCCTGAAGACATCACACACACACACACACACACACACACACACACACACACACACACACACACACTGACCCTATTGAGTATGAAGAGCTTTTGTCGACCTTGCAGAAAGACTTTTGGGAAGATGTTAAGCAGGGAAGAAGATGAAATAGCAAGAATGCTGGTTGCAGGGCTGTTTGGAAGGCTCAGTAGTAGACTTATCTAATCACACATAAGGCCCTGGGTTCCATCCCAGTCTGGCAAGTCAGTCTGTGGAGAAATTATAACACTTGTTCTGTTTTTCTCTATTCTTGATGACTTTGTTTGTTTCTGTTCCATAATGTCCTGAGAACCTCTGCTTTTGTTTGCTTTTTTCCAGTTGCTAGGACATAAACAGGCTGGGGAAAAAGAGTTTTCCATATTCTCTAGATTATAGCTACATTATTTACTGAGTGCTTGTCATGATTGCTTACAGATTAAACATTTGAGGGAACATTTAGTTCAGAGGTGTTCATGAAGGTGGATATTACACAGGCAGGATAAAATTAGGAATTCATCATGGTTACCGGCAATTGAAGAGTCATATGGGGCAAATATTTTGATCAACATGCCCATCTCTTTCAGCAGTTACTAAGGATGAAGGAGCATGTGTAGGCACACAAATGTGTTGGCAAAATCTCCATAAGATGCATTGGAGATGGAGACAAGAAAGACCTGGAAGATGTTTATTCTGGGGGAAGCTTGGTAGGTTATCATAGGGGGTCTGTTCTTGGCACCTAACGCTTTCTGCTGAGTGTTCTCTATAAAGAAAGCTTATTCAGGGAAATCTCTAGAATAAGAAAGGGTGCGTTAGGCATGTAAGAAATCACTTGATGTTACAGAGAAGGAGAACCAAAAAGAGTTCAGCCTTGGTGCTCTGAAGCCAGACTGCTGGGTTCTGAAGTTCGGCTTCTAGGTTCTGAATTCTCATGGTTAAGAAGAGGTGTGTAGCTTCAGGGTCTCCTTGACATCCCTATTCACACCTTCTCCCCAAGCCTGGGTTGCAGATCCAGTGCCCTCATCTAGTCTGGCCATCACCTGACTGCACTGTAAAGGAACTTTAGGCTTCTGCTAAGACCCTTTCTACCTGTCTCCCAGCCCATAAGACCATGCCATATCCAACCCCCCCCCCCGAGCATCAGTTCAGTCCACTCTGTCCACCTGTCTTCATTTCACCCAAGCCATGCTCCACTTCTATGCCAAACTTACCCACACAACCTCTCTTCTGCTCTAACCTGCTTTGTTCATATCAGACTTAGTACTAACAAGGGAAATCCACCTGTCCAGATCTCACCACAAATATACCAACAGTATGAAAGATCAAGCCAGCATCTTCTCTCTCGAACTTACCAGTTCTGTAGAAATGTTTGCCAATGAGGATTACCTAGATGAACTCCAGGACACAGAATTTAAAAAAAATCACATACTTTATCAAATAATTCAAGGAGTTTAAAGGAGAAACATAAAAACAGATCAATGAAATCACAGAGAAAGAACTTAAGAAGAATAAATACCTGAATGAGGCCCGGGAAAACACAAGCATGGGCTTATTGGGATGACGAAAAGAATCCAGGACACAAGAGTGGGATTCAATGAGGACAGAGAAGCACCGAAGAGGACACAAGCTGAAATGAAGATGGAAAAAATCCAATAACCCAACTAAAATAACGTAAAAGAAAGTCTCACATGTAGCATGAATCAAGTAGAAAATAGAAAACCTGGACTCCAGATAAAGTTGAGGATGTAGACCAAATAAGGAAAGTATTTGAAACACACACACACACACACACACGTGCACACACATGTACACACACATGCACAAAAGGAACATACAGGAAATGTGGGATACCATGAGAAAAACCAAACTTTCCAACTATGAGCACAGATGAAGGAGGAGAATTCTAAGTCAATGTAATAGACCAGCTCTTCAACAAGTCCATAGAAGAAAAGTTTCCCAAACTAAAGAAAGACACACTGTACAGATACAAGCAGCACACAGAACATCAAATAGATACGGTCAGAAAAGAAAATGTTTACAGAATATCATAGTTACAACACTAAGAATGCATAACAAAAATGTATACTGAAAGGGAAGGGAAGAAATACAAGCAACATATGAAAAAAATTTCAAGCTAGTTTGCTATGGCTTTGTATTTGTATGCACAAATTTGGATTTCATTCCTGTGTGTGATGTGATTGCAGAAAATCTACCTTTGTCTTTTTTTAAGGGGATACCTAGTTTACCCAGTGTCATTCATCAAATAATCTCTTTTATCCCAGTGATTTGAAGGAAAGACATTTTAGCTTCAGGAGAAGGAGATGTAAGGGTGTTTGGGAAATGTGAGAGGAAACCGTTGAGGAGGATGTGAACATTACAAAAAGTTACTATTCCTTGTATGTTTCTTCTATACCTGGTAGAGCATTGTCTGCTTTTCCACACCAAGTCTTTACACCAGCTTCAGGTGTCAAATCAACACAAAGATGAGCAGAACAAGTTAGTGCCTTTCCCAAGGGGAGTGAGTCTGTTTTGGTGAAGCCAACATCCAGTGCTGGTTTAGATTCTGGTACTGGGCCAGGGGCATTGGGCACTCTACTCAGAACCGTTGTGAATGTTCTGCATATGTAAAATGCTGACATGCAAAGAAAAAAGTCCCTTATATCTTACAAAAACACAGCTTCTCATCCAGCAGTTTTGTTAAAAGCCCTGAAATTGTGTGTTTCTAATAAACGGCATGTTATCGTTCGTTGTACTGCTGGTCTAGAACATTGATAGAATAATTTTCCAGGTAGCTGAGGGAAGCTAATGGCACCAGAAGAAGCAAAGTGATACCCAGGAAAAGTCATAAGAACAAAAAAAGACCTATTAAAATTCAGGAAAGAATTTTCAAGAGTGGTATACCATAAAACATTAGTAGATTGTCTTTGTCTTTGGAGATGATGTTAGAAGAATGGGAAAGCGTGCAATTGGCTTAAAGGGTATTCTTTTGTTTATTTTCATTTTTCCAAATAATTTAGTATTGTTGTTTCTTAGAATCAGGCAGTCCCAATGCATATGATGGTGTGCAACCATGAGGAGTCTGGAGGTGTGGCTAGCAAAGGCTCTTAGGGTAGAAGATATGCAAAGATGAGTGTGCAGCAAAGGAAGGCATGAGCAGATAGATCGTGGGCAGAGAACTGCTGAAATTGTCAAGCTCCAGGGTTTTCAGGATGGGGGGCAGGGCTGACAGGTCCTTAGCATAAATTTTATATGAAAAAGTAACTAGTAGAATAGAGTAAGGACAAGGATGAATATATGCACGCCAAGGTAAAGATGGAGGAGGAACGTGACTTTCAAGCTAGGTAGAGGAAGCTGAGCACAGAGAACTGTAGTCAAAGCTTTGAAATTCCTGCTGCTCTATTGTACACGTTTTCAAAGTCAAATTTCTAATTTCTTAATTTGTCTCTTTTGTTTTCCATAGAGAAAGAAAAAGGTGTACAGGTGGGCAGTGGGGAGGATCTGGGAGGAGATGAGGGAGGGGGAATTGTGGTCAAAATATGTTGTATGAGAAATTTATCTTCAACTTAAAAAGATGCTGAGTTATAGAGGAAAAATAGAAAAATAAATTAAAACAAACAAAAACAATAACTTGTTCTTTTAAAGACATCATTTCCTAGTCTTAATATTTGCCATCTTAATGCAGTTCAGTGATAGCAAATTCCTCCAAGAGCCAGATCATACCCTTAAGGCTCTGTGTCTTGTACAAAATGCTAGTACAGAATGCTATTTCTCCATACTAAGGTATTTTCTTTAAAAATTTTTGCAAATAATCTTTATTCACTGCTAATTTCTAAGCCACTAAATAGCCAATTTACTATGCTAATATCTCTTTGATGTGTATTTATTATATATGTAATACTTATGCTGTTTTGCTTTCTCCAAAATCATACCACCTCTAAACAACTATTTATTTATTTTTCCTGCCCCTCCTTAAATTGATTTTTATGACTACAAATGATGTCAGATACTTGGATGGGATGGCATATAGGTAGATTAACATATCTTCTTGTGAACTATTTTAGCAACTATTAGCTATAGATAACTTACATTGTTATAGATTACTGTATGTTGAAAATTATGTATGTAAAATTAGCTTTGTCTTGGATGCCACTACAACACAGAGACAAAAATGTCCTTCTTCATTCACGCAGTTAGCTATCAATCATCCATAGTGATTGAGAGACAATCACATAGAAAAGTGAAATCAATTTACCAGAGAGATACAAGCACACCTAGGATATAAAGGACTCATCAATTCTTACTCTGTTTTCCTCTTGTTCTTCAAAGAGGTGGGGTGGGGCAACAGAGTATCCAGGCACAGAAAGGGGCCCCTCCTCATACTACAAGGGTGTGGAGCTTTTGTTTTGCAGATATGTAAGTGTGCTAAAGGAACTGTTTGGTTCAATTACTTCATTCCATGTTTTTGTCTGTCACTGAACATGTGTTCACTTTCTAAATACACATATTTTAAAATCTTTCTCTGAACTTTTAGACATTGTCTTCTTTCTGAGCATTTCCCCTAATTTCCTACATTTTATTAAACTGATTATGGCAGGAATGTGCAACTCAAGTCAGTTCTGTCAAATATGTTTACATCCCAGAAAAATATGAACTATTAGAATCTGCCGGATGTGATTTATTGTTGGAAAGAGATATCACCAGAATTTCTCTCTGTCAACAGTTTTCCTGGGTTTGACCAACACACTCATGCTTATGGTCAAATTCTATACTAGAATAGTAGCACATCATAGAGATTCCTATTGAATGCCAGAGAAACTAAGGCCATGGTTTTGTTATTAATAAATATTAGCCAGCAAGATGAGCTTGGTTATACATGACTTTTTATTGTATGGCACTGAGAGCTATTTCATGTCAATGTAGCATTTGTTACCTGGAAGTTTAAAGGCAAAACAATGGTGTTATAGTTAGTGAAAATTCTTGCTCTCCAGCACACTCACTATTTTCTTCTGTCCTCTGATGTTTGAACCCATACAGTAAGGAGTCTGCTGCCATTGGGCTCTATGACTCCTTATAATTTGTAAGTCACAGGCTTCTTTGCCTGTGTTTCCTTCACTCCATGAAACGCAGGCCTTGCAATAACCTACTTGTCACCCTGTTGTGTAACTACTTATGTACAGACTTAGGTCTGATTTACATGTAAATATTGCTTCCTAGTGCTCCAAACTAAAGATTTTATAGTTTTAGGTATCAGCAGGGTAAATGAATTCATGCACACGAATGATGAGTGAGGGACAGAGCACTTCTGGTCTGGGAGGCTTGCATTCCTGTTTCCACGAATACACCAAAGAAAAGGGATGCACCTCCTTTACTGATGTGGTTCAAATACCAAGACTTATGATATCACTCTACTCTCACAACCCAGAGGCCTCCAAAGGTTTTGTTCAGTTAGTCCCTGCTTCCCAAGTGATCCCAGGAATTTTATGATGATGCACTATGGGAGCTTGATATGGGACTTTCATAGAGTTAGACTTCAAAAATGGAGTGGAGGAAACATGGCTTTTCATACCAGCATGCCAGATTTATGGTGCCAGGCATGAGTTTCCTGCTTTGGAACCGGCTTCAGAACCAGTCAGAAAGTAGTAAGTTACCTTTGTAACATTCATGCCACTATTGCATCCATTCTCATGTCTTTCCAGACCAGTCATTATTGTAGCTTGCAGAGTTTATAGCTAGGTAAGTCAGCTATGAAAATGTTTCTCTCCAAGCATCCATCTTAGGCATGCTTTAATGCTGGGGAAGCTAGTTAGGAGACAGGAAGCTTCCAGGTTAGGACCAGCTTGATTTATCCACATCCTGTGATCCAGGTGTGTGCATCTTCAACACTAGGGTCTTATCATCAAGCTGTCTTGGGAAACACAGAGCAATGGCAATGACCTTTATTGTTTTAGTAGTCTATGGGATCCCGTCTGATCAAAAACTTGAGGGGAGGTGTGATGACCATTCTTGGTTGTCAACTTGACTACATTTAGGATGAACTAAAACCCAACTGGCTGGGTGATGGGTAAGTCCTGTGTATATGTCAATAAAGCACTGTTGGCCAATAGGGAAGCAAGATATGTTGGACTAGGAGTCAAGGAGGATTCTGGGAGAGACAGAGTCAGACATCATGTAGCTACCATAGAAGTAAGAGGTCCAGACCCTTTTCTTGGTAAGAGAAATACTTAGATTAACAATTATGGATTAAATCCTTAAGTCGGAGATAACCAGTAAGAAACAAGCAAATGTACAACAGCTTTATAATTAATAGAGTGTCCTGTGTATTCATTTGGCACTGATGTGGCTCTGGAACCAGGCTGGCAAGAAGACTTCACTCTACAGCTGGGCACATTTGTGGGGGACTTGTTCTTAGTTAAATCATATAAAATGGGAAGACCCACTCTTAACCTGGATCTTTTTTTTAATTTTAATTTTTAAATTTAAATTAGAAACAAGGTTGCTTCACATGTCAATCCCAGGTCCCTCTCGCTTTCCCTCCCCTCCTCTCACACCCTCCCACCAACCCCCCCAATCCCCTCATTTCCCCAGGGCAGGGCCTAGACCCTCCTCCAAGAGTCTAGGGTGAGAGTGCATCTCTCATTGTTGGATGGGCACCCAAAGTACATTTGTATGCCAGGGATAAATACTGATCTACTACAGAAGGCCCAATAGATTGCCTACGTCTCCTCACTGACAGCCACATTCAGGGGGTCTTGATCAGCCCAATGCTGGATTCCCAGCCATCAGTCTGGGATTCAAGAGCTAACCATTGTCAGGTCAGCTGTTTCTGGGGGTTAAACCAGCCCAGTCTTAACACCTTTGCTCATCAGTCCTCCCTCTGTGTCACTGGGTTCCTTGAGTTGAGCTCAGTGTTTAGCTGTGGGAGTCTGCCTCTGCTTCCATCAGCCATTGGATGAAGGTTCTGTCCCCAGACTCTCTGGCCATGGGATTGTAGGGTGGCACTCCCCAGATCTATGTCTAAAATCCATATATGAGAGAGTACACACCATGTTTGTCTTTTTGTGACTGGGTTACCTCACTCAGGATGGTTTGTTCTAGTGTCATCCATTTGCCTGCAAATTTCAGAATTCCATTATTTTTTCTGCTGAATAGTACTCCATTGTGTAAATGTACCACATTTTCTCTATCCACTATTCAGTTGAGGGGCAACTAGGTTGCTTCCAAATTCTGGATATTATAAATAATGCTGCTATGAACATTGTCGTATGAATGAGCATCTTTTGGACATATGGCTAAGAGTGGAATTGCTGGGTATTGTGGTAGGCTGATTCCTATTTTCTGAGGAATCTCCATAATGATTTCCAAAGTGGGTGTATGAGTTGGCACTCCCATCAGCAGTGGAGTAGTGTTTCCTTTTCTCCACAACCTCTCCAGCATAAACTGTCACTGGTGTTTTTAATTTTAACCATTCTAACAGGAGTAACATGGTTTCTCAGAGTTGTTTTGATTTGCATTTCCCAGATGGCTAGGGATGTTGAGAAATTTCTCAAGTTCCTCTCAGCCATTTTAGACTACTCTATTGAGAATTCTTTATGTATTTCTGTAGCCCACTTTTTAATTGGATCCTTTGGTGTTTTGGAGACTTGCTTCTTGAGTTCTTTGTAAATTTTGGAGATCAGCCCTCTGTCAGATGTGGCGTTAGTGAATATCTTTTCCCATTTTGTGGGCTGCTTTTTTGTCTTATTGACTGTGGCCTTTGTCTTACAGAAGCTTCTTAGTTTCAGGAGGTCCCATGCACTAATTGTTGACCTCACTATCTGTGCTACTGGTATTATGTTCAGAAAGCTGTCTCCTGTACCAATTCATTCAAGGAGACCACCCACTTTCTTTTCTAAGTGTTTCAGTGTGGCTGGATTTATGTTGAGTTCTTTGATCCACTTCGACTTAGGTTTTGTGCATGGCAATAGACATGGATCTATCCGCGTTCTTCTACATGCCAGCATCCAGTTATGCCAACACCATTTGTGGAAGATGCTGTATGTTTTCCATTGTATATTTTTAGTTTCTTTGTTGAAGATCAGATGTTCATACATGAACACATCAGGTGTTCAATTGGTTTACCTGTCTATTTTTGTGCCAATACCAAGCTGTTTTTAGTACTACAGTTCTATAATAGAACTTGTAGTCAGAATGGTAATGCCTCCAGATGTTGCTTTGTTTTGGCTATCCTGGGTCTTTTGTTTTTCTATACAAAATTGATTGTTGTTCTTTCAAGTCTATGAAAAATTGTGCTAGTATTTCAATGGGGATTTCATTGAATCTGTAGATTTCTTTTGGCAGGATTTCTATTTTTACTACATTGATTCTACTTATCCAAGAGCATGGGCGATCTTTCCATTTTCTGATGTCTTCTTTAATTTCTTTCTTTAAAGACTCATTTTTGTGATACAGGTCATTCACTTGTTTAGGTAGCATTACCCCCAAGGTATTTTATGTTGTTTGTGGCAATTATAAAGGGTGCAATTTCTCTGATTTCTTTCTTAGTCCTTTTATTGTCTGTATATAGTAAGGCTACTGATTTTCTTGAGTTGATCTTGTATCCTGCCAATTTGCTTAAAGTATTTATCAGCTGTAAGAGTTCCCTGGTAGAGTTTTTGGATCACTTATGTAAATTATCATATCATCTGAAAATAGTGAAAGTTTTACCTCTTCCTTTGCAATTTGTATCTCATTAATCTCCTTTTGTTGTCATATTGCTCTAGCTCAAACTTCAAGTACAATATTGAAAAGGTATGGAGAGAGTGAACAGCCTTGTCTTGTTCCTGATTATAGCGTAATTGCATTGAGTTTCTGTCCATCTAGTTTGATGTTGGCTGTTGGTTTGCTGCTTTACTATGTTTAGGTATGCTCCTGTGATCCAAGATCTCTACATGACCTTTATCATGAAGGAGTGTTGGATTCTGTCAAAGGCTTTTTCTGCATCTAGTGAGATGATCATGTGATTTCTGTTTCTCAGCTTGTTTTTATGGTGGATTACATTGTTGGATTTTCATATGTTGAACCATCCCTGTATCTCTGGGATGAAACCTACTTGATCGTGATGAATGACTGTTTTGATGTGTTCTTGGATCTGATTTGCCAATATTTTACTGAGTGTTTTTGCATCAATGTTCATGAGGGATATTATTCTGAATTCCTCTTTCTTAGTTGTGTCTTTGTGTGGTTTGAGTATCCAGGTTATTGAAGCCTCGTAGAAAGAGTTTGGGAAAGACCCTTCTGTTTCTATTGCATGGAGTACTTTGAGGAGAATTGGTATAAGCTGTTCTTTGAATTTCTGGTAGAGTTCTGCAGTGAGGCCATCTGTCCCTGGGCTTTTTTTGGTTGGGAGACTTTTGATGACTGCTTCTATTTCCATAGGGGTTATAGGTCTATTTACATTGCTTATCTGTTCTTGATTTCATTTTGGCAAGTGATAGTTATCCAGAAAATTGTTCATTTCCTTTAAATTTTTGAAATTTGTGGAGTACAGGTTTTCAAAGTATGACTTAATGATTCTCTGAATTTCCTCAGAATCCATTGTTATGTCCCCCTTTTTGTTTCTAATTTTGCTAATTTGCATGTTCACACTCTGCCGTTTGTTAAGTTTGAACAAAGGTTTGTCTATCTTGTTAATTTTTTCAAAGAACCAATTCTTCATTGCATTGATTCTTTTCATTGTTTTCCTAGTTTCTACTTTATTGATTTCAGCCCTCAGGTTGATTATTTCCTGGCATCTACTACTCCTTGGTGAGTTTGCTTCTTTGTGTTCTAGAGCTTTCAGCTGTGCTGTTAATTCTCTAGTGTGACTATTCTCCAGTTTCTTCATGTGGGCACTCTGTGCTATGTACTTCCCTCGTAGCACTGCTTTCAAAGTGACCCCTAGGTTTGGGTATGTTGTGTCTTCATTTTCATTGAATTCTAGAAGTCTTTAATTTCTTGGTTTTTTTTCTTCTTTGACCCAGGAATTGTGCAATTGTGCATTAATCAATTTCCATGACTTTGTAGGGTTTCTGCAATTTGTGTTGTTTTTGAATGCTAATTTTAACAAATGGTGGTCTGATAAGATACATGGAGTTATTCCAATTTTTTGTACCTGTTGAGGTTTGATATGTTGCCATGTATGTGGTCGATTTTTGAGAAGGTTCTGCATGACACTGAGGAGAAGGTATATTCTTTTGTGTTTGGATGGAATGTTCTATAGATATCTGTTAAACCCAATTGGTTAATAACTTCTATTAGTTCCTTTGCTTTTTTGTTAAGTTTCTGTCTGGTATTCCTGTCTAGTGTGGAGAGTGGGGTTTGAAGTATCCCACTATAAGTGTGTGGGGCTTTATATGTGGTTCCAGTTTTAGTAATGTTTCTTTTACGAATGTGGATGCCTTTGTATTTGGGGCATAAATGTTCAGAATTGAAACTTCTTCTTGGTGGATTTCTCCCGTGATGAGTATAATGACCTCCTTCATATCTTCACATCTTTTGATTGAATTTATTTTAAAGTCTAATTTGTTCAATATTAGAATTGTTACCCCTGCTTGTTTCTTGGGTCCATTTGATTGGAAAATCTTTTCACAAACTTTAACTCTGAGATTATGTATGTCTTTGAGTCTGTGGTGTGTTTCATGTATGCATCAGAAGAATGGGTTCTGTCTTTGAATTCATTCTGTTAGCCTGTGTCTTTTTATGGGTAAATTAAAAGCATTAATATTGAGGGATATTAGTGACCATTGATTTATCATTTTTCTTTGATTTGGAATGGTTGTTGTTGGTGTAATTATGTGTATAATTCCACCCTTTTTTCTTTTGGTTGTTGGTAAGGTGGGATTATCTAATGCCTATGGTTTTCTTGTTGTAGTTAACTTTCTTGGGTTGGAGTTTTCCTTCCAGAACTTTTTGTAGGGTTGGGTTAGTGTATATGTATTGCTTGAATCTAGTTTTGTCATGGACTATCTTGTTTTCTTCATCTATAGTGATTGAAAGCTTTGCTAGGTATAGTCGTCTGGGCTGGCATCCATGGTCTCTTAGTGTTGGTAGAATATCTATCCAGTACCTTCTGGCTTTCAGAGTTTCCATGGAGAAATCAGGTGTAATTCTGATAGGTTTGCCTTATATGTTACTCGACCTTTTTCCTTACCTGCTCTTTATTCTGTATATTTGGGGTCTTGATTATTATGTGGTGAGGGGACTTTTTTGTGGTCCACTCTATTTGGTGTTCTGTAAGCTTCTTATACATTCATTGGCATGTCTTTCTTTAGTTTGGGAAAGTTTTCTGATATGATTTTGTTGAATATATTTTCTTTACCTTTGAGGTGGTTTTCTTCACCTTCTTCTATACCTATTATTCTTAGGTTTGGTCTTTTCATGGTGTCCCATATTTCCTGGATGATTTGTGTTAGGGATTTGTTGGACTTACGATTTTCTTTGCTGGTGTGGAGTCTCTAGAATATGGAGGCGTCATGTTTGTTTTTCTGTTGCTGAGTGTGTTTTTGTATTGTCTCTTTCCCATCCCTTCTTCTAGTGGGTGTAGAAAGAACCCCTTACTAGTCTGGTGGTTAGGAGACCAGAGTTCCCTTTCAGTGGTGCAAGCAAGTTCAATACTCTGGTAGTTCTCTTCTTCCTGGTCCTAGTCCTGGTCCTGTGAGTGTAGAAAAAGGCAGGGAAACTGGGGTGTGTAGGCTCCCACTGGGAGGGAAGACTCAGTGGCAGTCTCCAGACACTGGAGCATGGGCCCAGAAACAGACCCTGAATTGCCTGTTCCCGTGGGTCGAGAAGAAGACAGGGAAACTGGGGTGGGTAGGTTCACGCTGGGAGGGAAGGCTCTCTGGAGGTCTGCAGGCACTGGTCCAATGGGTGGAGACGAAGACCAGGAAACTGGGGTGCATATGCTCCTGCCAGGAGGGGAGGCTCTCTGGCAGTGTCCAGGCAGTCCCCAGGCACTGGAAGGCAGGCCCAGATACAAGGCCCAGTTTACCTGGTCCCCTAGTTCTGTTGGTGGAAAAGAAGAACAGAAATCTGGGGTTCATGGCCCCTGCTGGGAGGGGAGGCTCTTAACCTGGATCTTTGAAGTGGGAAGATACACCTTTTATCTGGGCCACACCTTCGGCTGGCAGCCCATATAAAGGACATGGAAGAAGAAAGCTCTTACTTTCTGCTTGTTCTTGCTCTCTCTAGCAAGTCCATTCCTTCACTGGCCTTAGAGCTCACATTTTTGGGAGTTCAGGAGGTAGCTCATACCTTGCACTGAGCTTTTCATTTAACAAATTATGACTTCTGGAAGGAAATTTATTCCTCATGTGAAATAGCTACATTTAAGTGTGTGTGTGTGTGTGTGTGTGTGTGTGTAAACTAATAAGGTTCCATATGGCTTTTTCAAACATGTTTAGACAAACACCACCATATGTTGTCTCTTATATGTAAATTCTGGCATCAAATCTTTAGATTTTGTTGCTCATTATTTTTTATTTTGTCACTCTTGAGATCCATCTTGACCACAGAAACTCAGATTGTCTTTTTGCTTAATTTAATTTCCAAGGATGTTCATATGGTAAGGAACTTTGAAAGATATTGTTGGTAGTCATTCTTATTGCTCAGTAAAATACACTAGTCATGTTTGGTGCCCATTCAAAAACATTCAGATCTCCTAATCTCAGCATTTTTCTGGAGTCCACATATAGACAAATACATCCCCTGATCCCCCAATTTAAGAGTCTGATTGAATTTTATTTTCTCAGACACTTGGTAAAACTAAGACCTAAAGAAAGCTCTATGCCTCAGTCCATTTGGGAACGTATAACAAATTACGGATAATTTATAAATAATAGAAGTTGTAGTGGTATCCTGTCTTGCTAGTGAACTTGTAGTGGTGGCCATGGTTTCAGGTGCAGATGTGACCCATTAAGGTAATGGAGGGGCTGGCTCAAGGTCTCTTGGATTGCAGACAGCATGGAAATAACAGAGACTGCATCTTCTGGAGCAGGAAGAACAGGTTGTTATTTACTCTTATCTGTGTAAATCCTTCCCTAATAAACACCTATTTATCACTCATCTTGGGTCTGGTGAACTCATTTAAACCCTGCCTTCAAAAGTTTCTTAAAGGTCTGGGAACTGTAGATCAAAAGTCAAGGTGCAAGCAGATTCTGTGTCTAGCCAGAACCCACTCTGTTCCTAATAGTGCACTCTCTTTCTGCATCTTCACATCATTTACAAATAGCAATCAGTTCTCCTCAAGCGGTTTTACAGGAGTATTAAGTTCATACCTGAAAGCAAAGCTCAGTACCTAACTACCTCTCAAAGGCCCTCCTTCCACAAACACCATCTTTTCCAAGACCATGTTTCTGTTTCAGTAAATGAAATGAAACATCTGAACACAAATATCTCCATCCTAGTACCATCCCTCCTGTTTGTCTTTATTTACCTTTTATCCTATTTGCCATTCTTTATACACACCAGTTATACATATCAGCCCCCTGAAATAATTTTTAAAGATGAAGAGAAGAGCATTTCTTTTCATAATAGCAATGAAATTCTGGACTCTACAAAACTAGATCAAAATAATTAAATGAATCTTTGACCAAAATCATGAAGATGATTGAAAATCGTTTCAGAAAATGCAAGGTAATTGCTGTCCCCACTCCCCTTTTCAAGCAAGTGTCTGGGTGTGCGCCTGGGCTGGAATAATAGTTCTAATCTAGTATCTGATGGCCTGCTGCAAAGAACCTCCGAGTACTACTGATCTCTCTGACCTTGATAAAATTTCTGTTAGAGTCTATGTCTCCTCACCTATAAAACAGGATAATTTAATTTAAATCATATTTTTTCTAAAGAACTAGTATGAGCAAGGCCTAGAGACGACCACAACCCATACTCTATAGAGTGGCCATTGCATTTGTCTATGGCTTCCTACTGGATCTCTTTCCTTTGTTTTTCAACTATAAATCTGCACAAGTAGCACAGATCTTTACATGTCACTATAAAATGTCATTTGGTAGAACTATAATTATCCCACTTAATTCCTGAGAAACTAACATAAAGCACTTAAACATTAACAGAATATATCCCTGCCAAACCAAAGTCTTGTTTAAAATTGAACAAGTGTATATAACTCAAGATAGGAAGAAAAGAACTTGTCATTCACTGTAGGCTTGCACCTTTAATGAGTGTCTATGGAAAAGCTAAGTAGGTGGCAATAAATATACACATGCTATTCTAGGCTGTTAATATTAAATCTGGTTTATTTTTTATTAGGCTTTATCAAAAATGCATTTTCTAACCTCTGTATCAGAACTCAATTCAATTAACGGTGATCATAGTTTGGTGTGACACATTGGCTTTCAGAGTGTAAATGGATAAATGTACTTGTCCATTTAAATAGCAGTTCCATCTATAAGATATTTATATACCAGATACTAACCATAATTTGTGCTTTAGGATGCTATTTCTGTGACTTAGTTCCTGAACAGGAGGATATGTCAGTCTTTCATCAAACATGTAGAAATCCAAGATTAAACCTGCAAATGATTTCATGTCCCCTTAAATTTGATGTGATTTGCCCCTGTCTGTTCCTTATGGTGAATAATTAATGACAAAGGGCAAATGCTTCAATAACAAGAAAATACATAGATACCTCCCAAAAGTAGACTTAAGAGCTTCTTCGTTTGCCTCTAACACAGTAGAGAACCTATGATAATTTATTATGCACATTGGTGTAGAGCTAGAGGCACACTACCCCAACTTATGACTCTAAAACCACCAGAAGCAAACTAGGAAAAACATAATGCAAACATGGAAAATGTAATTGATTCTGAGATGTTCTACTGGAATTTTGTGGTTGAAAATTAAAGTTTTATGGTCTTAGCCATTCAATATTATGAAATTTGTAGACATATTTAAATTAAAAGCATTTTTGATCAGCTGTTGTGAATCCTATCAATATAGTGTGGATAATACTGATAGAATTCATAAATTGGTTTTGAAAAGTTTGAGCAATGCTTTTGTTTTTTGAAGAATTGCTTCATGGGCAAGTAATCATAAGTGGGTTTTTTTGTATGTGCCACTCAGTTCTACAATTTGGTGGTGGACTACTAGTTGGCTTCCCATTGTTGCAATAAATAAAACCAACTTCTGAGGTAGATTTATTTCGCTAACAATTCCACATCACAGTCCAAAGTTGAAGGAAATCAGGACAAAAAAAAACCCGGAGGCAGGAACTGAAGCAGAGACCATGAGAGTACTGCTTCCCGGCTTACTCCCTGGCTCATGCTCAGTGTACTTTCTTATTCAGCCCCAAACCTGCTAAGGGATGGTACTATCCCAGTATAGAGGCCTTCATTATTATTATCATCATTATTATTTATAAAAATACCATGCACTTCTGTCTACAGGTCAATCTGATGGATAAATTTTTTCAGTTCAGGTTCCTCTCCCAAGATGACACAAGCTGGTGTCAAGTTGAAAACAACACAAAAACAAAACACTTTAAGTAATTAATGAAATTGCAATATATCTTGTACTAAAAATGTTTCAATATGTTGTCAAAGAGTTAACTGACATAGCTCTACTATTCCTACCATCTTATGTCAAGTGGTTGGTGTTCCTGTGTCAGATAACTTCCTATATTTACAGTACACCATTCCTAGTTATTAGGTTTCTGAAGAATAATGTTATCACAGAGATACTGAGTATATATAACTCTTACACAGTTGACTGTTAGCAAGATGTAACTGGTGTTTCAACACTACCCACAACTGTCAGCTCAGAGCAACGTAATCTTTTTCTGATTTGACCTCCACAAGTTCTGTGCAAATTGCCAAGCTTCACGCTTTGCATACCTGCTGTGCCTAAGAAACTGATGCACAGGCAAGGAGGACTTCACAAGAATGAGACAAGTGTTTTCTTCAAGATATTTGTTAATACAGTAGCAAAGGAAACCCAGTTGCAATGGGAAAGCAATGCACTATTTTAACTCGGGGGCTAGTATTATACAGATGTAGACCTGTGGTATAGATCTCAGAGATTTGACAGTGGCCTGTGTATGCTTTTTCATCATGGTTTTAATATATTCAATCTATTTATTATATATGTATGCTACAAAGCTGATTACACTATGTCTTCCCTTCGTTGCATAAAAAGGTCAGAGCAGCTGAGAAGAGGGAGGTTTGCTAGAACTTGAGCCTACAGAATTTTTGAAAGTTAAAAGCAGATAGAGTAGTTAAAACTAATACTAGAATATGCACAAAAATACTACCATATAAATACTGTAAGCAAGAAACACAGAATCTTGAGAGAACTGAAGGTTGTCTGTGAGTCTCTGCCATGGAAATAGGCTGTCTTTCAGATGCTTCACCTGTTTTTCAGTCTAAACTGGGAGGAGGCACTAATGGGGTAGTGCCAGATTTCAGAGAGTAATGATGAATGACGGGGCAGGAATCTATGATGTTGGTGATATCTTGGAAGAACATTAAAACAACAACAATAACAAACAATTAGAAGGTGAACCAGAAAGTGTGGAGATATTTTGTTTATGATCTAACAAATAAAGATGCCAGAAGATCAGAGTGCAAAGCTAGCCACACTAGTTAACCATAGAGGCCAGGCAGTGGTGGTGCACACCTTTAATCCCAACACTCAGGAGACAGAGGCAGGCAGATATCTGTGAGTTCAAGGCCAGCCTGGGATACACAAGACTGAATCTGCCTAAAAGAGAAATGAGCTCATACAATATATATTGACCATTCTTGGATCTGAAAAGATGGCTCAGCAACTCAGAGCACTTCCTGCTTTTGCAGAGGACTCATTCAGTTTCTAGCACTCACATTTGCCAGGTCACAACCACTAGTATCTCCAGCTCCAGAGAATTTGGGGCCATTTTCTGGTATCTATGAAAACAACGCAAACACACACCCAATTACACAGACCCATGTACATCAGTAGATGATAGATCTTAAAACAAAGTTATTACTTACTCACAGTGACAACTGACTAAGAAATATCACTGTGACCCAGACTTCAAGTATATCCACCAGAGAATAGGAAACTTAACCCCATCTCATCAGTTATTGAATATTTTTTAATTACTTTCAATGTTTGCTCTGATGAGTAACCCATAAAACCCAAGCAGAAAAATGTGTTTATTGTTAGGTAAGATTGATCATGAAACAAGATTCAGTCCAAGTGCTACAACTTTATGACCATAGAGAAGTCAACAGGTCACTCTGCAACTAAGCTATCATTTTAAAAGGAACCATAATTCTTACAGCTAAGACACTACAAATTAAAGGTCTGTAAGTTTTGGAGGAGTATATTTAAATATAGTTATATTTAATATACTACTCTTTTCTTGTAAAATATACTTATTAAGAGGATGGATATGATCAAAATGCATTGTATATGAACATTTGTGGAATACTCAAATAAGAAATAAAATATCTGTTTAAAATGAAAACTCTCAGGCCTGGGGATTTATCTTCACTGGTATAATGATTTTCTAGCATGCACGAAGCTCCTAGTTTATTAACCAACACCACACAAAACCCATGTGTAGTGATTGATACTCAACTGTAGTCTTAGCATTCAGGTGGTGGAAACAGGAGGATTTGAAATTTGTGATCTTCTTCAGCTGTAACGGGTTTGGAGGCCAGCCTGGGTTATATAAGATCCAGAAGAAGAAGAAAGAAGGAGGAAGAGGAGGAAGAAGGAAGAGAAGAAGGAAGAGAAGGAGAATAAGGAAGAGGAGAAGGAGGAGGAGGGGAGGAGAAGGGAAAGGAAGAAGGAGAAAGAAAAATAGCAGGAGGAGGAAGACGAGAAGGAGGAAAAGACAAAGAATCTTAAATTCAAAGAACAGATGAAGTACTATTTTTACTTTCTTTTTCTAAAACTGGATCATATTTCTGTTCTGTGGAAAGTGTGGGTGTTTAGATGAAGTGTCGACTTTCCATTATTAAAATATACATGTGTGTCCTCTACATAATTGATGACAGTTCTCCTGTAATTCCTATTTATAAATATATTAGCAGCTGGCGAGGATAGTAGGAAAGGAAGACTGATCTCAAGGCATATCAACTTAGCGGGTGGAGCCAGGATGGGAGGAAAAGTGAGTGGGACAAGTGGGACACATTGCTCAGATGAGGCTTTGGTGTGCTCTAATTCACTCTGTCTCTGTTTAATGTTGGTGACATTTGTGATTAGGTGTGTGGTTATTCAAGGAACATTCTGCTTAGCCTAGCACTCTTGCATGAGAAGCTGTGAACGAAATCCAGTAGCCTTTAGTGTTGACAGTACAAATCTTCTCTTTGATTACAGAGACTAATATCTGCACACATAGCCTATAAATGTTACTTATATTGGCAATATTAGGGAACTTTTTCTTTCCTGTAATATCTATTTTTTAAATTCAAACCCATAGGAATTGGTTTAGTATGTTCTCCAAGGGCTGGAAAGAAATAGATTGCTCAGAGGAATAAATAACATACAGTTATAGATAGATGATGGAGTCATAAATGGAGTGAGAAAGAGAGAGACAGATACGTAAAGAGACTTAGTAGAGCCACAATAACACAAACCATTTCTAAGAAACCTCTGTTGGAAATATGAACTCCTAAATCAAATGGAAATTGAAGCTTTCTGTGAAGATCAGTGTTGATTGCCAGCTTGACAGGTTCTGGAATCAGCTAAGAGGCAAGGTGTCCTCAGGCATACTTATAAGGGATTTCTTAGTTTAGGTTAGACACTGGACATAGATATCAGGTGTTACCTTGGTTAGGCTAGCGGAAGTGGGCAAACCCATTCTAAAAGAAGGTGACACCATTCCTGAGGCTTGGGTTCTGGACTAGATAAATCAGGGGAAGCTAGCTTAGCGGAATAGCCATTACTCTCTACTTCTGGACTATTGATTCAAAGCCATCAACTGCTTTCAGTGTCTGCTTCCTCAACCATGATGGACTAAATCCTCAAACTGTGAACTAAAAGTAATCTTTCCTTCATGAAGTTGCTTTGGTTGGACATTTTCTCACGGCAACAGGAAATTTTCAATTCTGAAAGTTGAAAGATGTATTTCTATTTAACTTCTATTTTGCTGATTATTTCATAAACATCCCTCTCATTCTTTCTAGATTAATTGTTCAGGAAGCAAAGAATTTCTTCATTGTTTAAGCCCACATCAAATTTCTACTTTCTTGAATCTGAGCCTGATGTAACAGCTAAATTCAGCAGATCGCTAACCATCTACTATGAAGATGAGAATGGCATGAGTTAGGTCTGAGATAAATGTCTAGAAGAGGCTTTGTCATTCTGCTAGAATCTAGTAACTGTTGTTACCATTATCATATTTGATAAATGCGCAGATTCATGACTACCTTTTGTTCTGTGACTAGGAACGTTCAAATTACCATCATTCATATTTGTCAACTACTTCTTATTCCTTTTGGGAGGAGAGTTGATTTTTGCATCAATAATCATATCTATAGAATACCTTCATAGCAACAGCTAGAAGTTGACCAAACAACTGAATATCATAACTTTGCCACATAGAAATGAAATTGAACAAGTACTTTGAAATTAGTGCTAAGTACCTGGAAACCAAGCAAGCACCTTATAATTTATACCATGCATAATAGCTCTGATTTAACTTGATATTTAAAATATCTAGCCATGATATGGTTTTCATAATAACCATAATACTCAGCATTCCTTCTTTTTCCTCACAGCTACACATATGAGAGCTTGAGATTCCGTGTCTGAAATCACACAAGCAGAATCATCCCAAAAAGTCTTAAACCCAGGGCTTCAGCAATAACCATTTTCTCTTCTATCAGTGCCTATCAAAACATATTTGATGATTGATTTGTTTATTGATCAACAATTATTCCACTGACAACAATTTTGGAATGTGGTATACAGGAGTAATCATCAACATGACAAATTGGTATTAAGGAGAAAGGGGAAATTTCTCTGGTTGGGGAAGGTCCTGGGTTTATTAACAATATAATTCTTAACAATACAATTTTGCCGGGTGTTGGTGGCACATGCCTTTAATCCCAGCACTCAAGAGGCAGAGGTAGGCGGATCTCTGTGAGTTTAAGGCCAACCTGGGCTACAGAGCAAGTTCCAGGACAGCCTCCAAAGCAATCCAGAGAAACCCTGTCTCGAAAACAAAAACAACGTGAAGACCCCACAGAATTTTGTGTAAAATTCAGAAAACTGAAAGATGTGTTCTAAGTGACTCAAATTTCTTAATTATTTGGGGAGCATCCTGTCATGCAGCCACTGCATTCAGACAGAGCATATGCTTCTTAGGGTTCTCATAAGTTGAAGCTGCTAAAACATATATCTTCTATTACATAAAACAAAAATCAGAAATGTCAACAGCTATGTATGCCTCCCTTAGGAAGAAATTTGTTTTTTTCTTTGTTTTTGATGAATGCTCTCTGCTAGCTTTGGCTGGCAGAGATGACTAATGGATGCCTCCATCACTCCTGCACAAGAACAAAGGGGTATGCATTGAGAGACATGCGACTGCTGGAACCGAATCAATGCTTCCAAAGTCAGAAACAAATTACCAGCTAGGCAGGCCTCTGGACTCTGGTGTCCCCAGCTGTCCCTAAATTACAGATGCTTATATAAAAGGAACAAGAGAAAAATGTTGCTTGGCCATTCGTAAAGGAAAACAATATTACAGGCTTCTATAAGTCACTACTTTGACATCTATGATTAAAAGCAACACACACAAAACTGCCTGGAAATGGGTAGTGCTGGAGGGCTAAGTAGCACTCACATTCCTCCGTGGTTCTACCACTGTTATGTAGGACCCTGAGTTTACAATGAATCCTTAGTCATCACCTAGTGTGAACCTCTTTCCAACACACCTGAGAATGTGATTTCTTTTTTCATACTAGCTGGTACTTCCACACTTCACCTCATTAAAAATGACATTCTTTGATTTTTAAAATAAAACTTAGAGACAAAATGTTTGAGGTGTCAAAAAGTTTTCCAGTTAAATTACCCCAAGTGATAACATGTTTCTCATACTGTCTGTTGAATTGGAAGTTTCTTATCTTTTCATACAGTTGGAGTTCACAGATACACCTATAAACAGATTATATTGCCAGAGATTGAATATGCGATGAATAATTTTATGTGAACTCGACACCAGCTACAGTCATCTGAGAGGAAGGAAGGTCAATTGAGGGAATACCTGCATAAGATCAGGCTGCAGTGTCTAAACCCAGGGCAGAGGGCAGGGGTGAGCACCGGGTCCCCATCTGAGACCCAATTTCCTCCTGCTCACCCTCTCTCAGATCCCCTGACTTGGGGACTGCAGCCAGGTCAACTCCCCTCGGATGGGCGACCAACTGACCAGGAGTTTGCAGAGAGAGCTGGTCCACTTCTGCCCAAATCCAAAGCAGAGGGCAGAGGTGAGCATCAAATGGTCCCAAGAAACAAGCAGGGGTAACAATCCTAATATCTAACAAACTAGAATTTAAACTGAAATCAATCAAAAGAGATGAAGGAGGTCATTTCATATTCATCACAGGAAAAAAATCCACCAAGATGAAGTCTCGATTCTGAACATCTATGACCCAAATACAAAGGCATCCACATTCGTAAAAAAAAAAAACTTTATTAAACTCAAAGCACACATAAAACCACATACACTTATAGTGGGAGACTTCAACACCCCACTCTCCCCACTAGAGAGGAATACCGGACAGAAACTTAACAAAGAATCAAAGGAACAAATAGAAGTTATGACTCAATTGAGATTGACAGGCATCTATAGAACATTCCATCCAAACACAAAAGAATATACCTTCTTCTCAGCGCCACATGGAAGCTTCTCAAAAACTGACCACATACTTGGCAACATAGCAAACCTCAACAGGTACAAAAAAATTGGAATAACTCCATGTATCTTATCAGACCACCATGCTTTAAAGTTAGAGTTCAACAACAATACAAACTGCAGGAACCCTACAAATTCATAGAAATTGAATAATGCTCTATTGCACCACTCCTGGGTCAAAGAAGAAATAAGAAAAGAAATTAAAGACTTCCTAGAATTCAATGAGAATGAAGACACAACATATCCAAATTTGGAACAACATATGGAACACTTTGAAAGTAGTAGTGCTAAGAGGAAAGTTCATAGCATTAAGTGCCCACATGAAGAAACTGGAGAATAGTTACACTAGAGAATTAACGCCACAGGTGAAAGCTCTAGAACACAAAGAAGCAAACTCACCCAGGAGGAGTAGATGCCAAGAAATAATCAAAGTGAGGGCTGAAATCAATAAACCAGAAACTAAGAAAACAATGCAAAGAATCAATGTAACAAAGAGTCAGTTCTTTGAGAAAATCAACAAGATAGACAAATGTTTATCCAAACAAACCAAACGGCAGAATGTGAACTGAGGAAATCCAGAGAATCATCAGGTCATACTTTGAAAACCTGTACTCCACAAAAATTTAAAGGAAATGGACGACTTCCTGGCTAAATATCACCTGCCAAAATTAAATCAACAGCAGATAAGCAATTTAAATTGACCTATAACACCTAAGGAAATAGGAGTCATCCAAAGTCTCCCAAACAAACAAACAAACAAACAAACAAACAAAAAGCCCAGGACCAGATGGCTTTAGTGCAGAATTTTACCAGAAATTCAAAGAATACCTTATACCAATTCTCCTCAAAGTATTCCATGCAATAGAAGCAGAAGGGTCTTTGCCAAACTCTTTCTACGAGGCTTCAATAACCATGATACCCAATCCACACAAATACACAACTAAGAAAGACAACTTCAGACCAATATCCCTCATGAACTTTGATGCAAAAATACTCAATAAAGTACTGGCAAATTGGATCCAAGGACACATCAGAAAACTCATCTACCATGATCAAGTAGGCTTCATTCAGGAGATACAGGGATGGTTCAACATACAAAAATCTATCAATGTAATCCATCATAAAAAAAAACAAGCTGAGAAACAAAAATCACATGATCATCTCACTAGATGCTGAAAAAGCCTTTGACAAAATCCAACACCCCTTCATGGTAAAGGTCTTGGAGAGATCTGGGATAACAGGAAAATACTTAAACATAATAAAAGCCATATACAGCAAATCAACAGCCAACATCAAACTAAATGGACAGAAACTAAAGGCTATTCCTCTAAAATCAGGAATAAAACAAGGCTGTCCTCTCTCCTCTTCAATGTTGTACTCAAAATTCTAGCTAGAGCAATAAGACAACAAAACAAGGTTGAGGGGACACACATTGGAAAGGAAGAGGTAAAAATTTCACTATTTGCAGATGGATGATATGATAGTTTACGTAAGTGGCTCAAAAACTCTACCAGGGACCACTTACAGCTGATTAGCACCTTCAGCAAAGTGGCAGGATACAAGATCAACTCAAGAAAAATCAGTAGCCCTATTATATACCGACGATAAGAAGGCTGAGAAAGAAATCAGAGAAACATCACCCTTTACAATAGCCACACACAAGATAAAATACATTGGGGTAACACTAACCAAACAAGTGAAAGATCTGTATTGCAAAAACTTTGAGTCTTTAAAGAAAGAAATTAAAGAAGACACCAGAAAATGGAAAGTTCTCCCATGATCTTGGATAGGTAGGATCAATGTAGTAAAAATGGCAATCCTGCCAAAAGCAATCTACAGACTCAATGCAATCCCCATCAAAATTCTAGCACAATTCTTCACAGACCTTGAAAGAACAATTCTCAATTTTTTATGGCAAAACAAAAGAACCAGGATAGCCAAGAAAACCCTGCTCAACAAAGCAACATCTGGAGGCATCACCATTCCTGACTTCAAGCTCTATTATAGAGCTGTAATCCTGAAATAAAGCTTGGTATTGGCACAAAAATAGACAGGAAGACCAAGGGAGTCGAATTGAATGCTCTGAGATTAACCCACAAACCTATGAACAGCTGATTTTCAACAAAGAAGCTAAAATTATACAATGGAAAAAAGATAGCACCTTCAACAAATGGTGTTGGCATAACTGGTTATTGGCATGTTGAAGACTACAGATAAATCCATGTCTATTACCATGCACAAAACTTAAGTCCAAATGGATCAAATACCTCAACATAAATCCAGCCACATTGAACCTATTAGAAGAGAAAGTGGGAGGTACCCTTGTACGAATTGGTAAAGAAGACTGCTTGTAGCACAAACACTGAGATCAACAATTAATAAGTGGGACCTCCTGAAACTGAGTAACTTCTGTAAGGCAAAGAACACAGTCAGCAAGACAAAAAGGCTACCCACAAATTGGGAAAAGATATTCACTAACCCCACATCTGACAGATGGCTGGTATCCAAAATTTACAAAGAACTCAAGAAGCTATTCTCCAAAACAGCAAAGGACCCAATTAAAAAATGGGGGACTGAACTAAATAGAGAATTTTCAATAGAGGAGTCTAAAATGGCTGTGAGACACTTAAGAAGGTGCTCAACATCCTTAGCCATTAGCAAAATGCAAATCAAAACAATCCTGAGATATCATTTTACTCCTGTCAGAATGTCTAAAATCAAAACACCAATGACAGCTTATGCTAGAGAGGATGTGAAGAAAGGGGAACACTTGTGCATTGCTGGTAGGAGTGCAAACTTGTACACCCACTTTGGAAATTAGTATGGAGATTCCTCAGGAAAATGGGAATCAATCTACCACAAGACCCAGCAACTCCACTCTTAGGCATATATCCAAAAGATGCCCATTCATACAACAAGGATGGCTGTTCCACTACGTTCATAGCAGCATTATTTGTAATAGCTAGATCCTGGAAGCAACCTACATGCCCCACAACTGAAGAGTGGATAGAGAAAATATGGTACACTTACACATTTGAGTACTACTCAGCAGAAAAACACAATGGAATCTTGAAATTTGCCGGCAAATGGACGGCACTAGAACAAACCATCCTGAGTGAGGTAACCCAGTCACAAAAATACAAACATGGTATGTACTCACTCATATATGGATTTTAGACATGGATCAGGGGAGTGTTAGCCTACAATCCCAGGGAGGTTCCCAAGATATACGCATTATACCCCAGAGAAGTGGAAAGAGGCAAAATCTCCTGAGCAGATTGGGAACATGGGGGGAGAGGAGAGGGAGCCAGGAAAAAGAGAGGGGAATAAGAGGAGAGTAGAAGAAGACATGGGGGGAGCAGGAAGGTTGAGTCGGAGTAAGAATAGAGGAGACCAGGATAAGAGATACCATAATAGTAGGAGTCATTATAGCTTTTAGGAGAGAGCTGACACTAGTGAGATTTCCAGAGATCTACAAGGATAACACTAACTGGAAAACTAAGTAATTACAGGGGGGGGAGACTACATTAATAGCCACTACCTGATAATACCTTATATGACATCCTAGAACCTTCATCCAGTGACTGATGGAAGCAGAGACAGATACTCACAGCTAAACACTGAATTGACCCCCTGGAACCCAGTGACAGAGATGGAGGAGTGATGAGCAAAGGAGTCAAGACTATGCTGGTGAAACCCAGAAAGACAGTTGACTGGACAAGGGGGAGCTCTTGAATCCCAGACTGATGGCTAAGAGTCCAACAGGGGACTGATCCAGACTCCATGAATTTAGTGTGAAGAGGCCTCAGAAATCTCTGGGGTCTTAGGTAGTAAATTAGTGCTCACAATGTCATACAAATGAACTTTGGGAACCCACTACACATGGAGGGATGCTCTCTCAACCTGGACACATGGGGAAGGGCCTAGGTGCTGCCCTGGATGAAATGACAGACTCTGGAGATTTCCCCAAGGAGGGCCTCACCCTCCCTGGGGGAATGATGTGGGGATTGGGCTGAGGGTGGGGGGTGGGGGTTGGGCTGTTGGAGGGAGAAGGGGGAGCTGGGATTGACATTTGAAGCATGCATGTTTCTAATTTAAATTTAAAAAAGAAAAAAATAAACGAAAAACAAAACAAAACAAAAAAGATCAGGCTGCAGGTAATCTTGTAGTAGGGCATGCCCTTAATTAAAGATTGATGGGGAGAGTTCAACTCACTGTAGGTGGTGCCACCCCTGAGCTGGTCCTAAATTGTATAAGAAGTCAGGCTGAGCAAGTCAGTAAGCCGCACTCGTCCATGGCCTCTACATAAGCTCATGCCTCCAGGTTCCTGCCCTGCTTTAGTTCCTGTCTTGGCTTCTTTCAGTAAGATATACTTGCTTAAGGGAGCATTTTATTGTAGATACAACTTGGGGGACAAAATGTTATATAAGAGACACTTTTCTAGGGTACACACACACACACACACACACACACACACACACACACACACACACACACACAACCCTACCTACTAACTCCAGAAAGGAAGCCCAGGACAGACTAAAATAATGATTATACCAAAGTTCAACTTGGTGAACCAATGAGTTTTTATTGGGGCTACCAAGAGGAGTGTGGTTGAGGAGCTACTTATCAGAACAGGGATGATTCAAGAGTAGCTGCATCACTGAAACGCCCACCCCGATATGGGTGATGATCACAAAAGCTACAACCCTGGAGCTCTGTCACAGGTCCTTTGGCTACACACACACACAGAATTTGCTTTTTCCTTTATAAAATCAGAGATGGGCTTTGAGACTCTTGCAGGCTTCAGCTTTCTCAGACATGTAACACTATTTACCTCCTGAGTTTTACTAACTTTCTCCTCTTTCCTAGAGGAACTAATTAAATGATAGGGAAATGCCACACAGAACAATTCTGGAACAATCAAGGATGACCCTCAAAGTCACCCCAGGCCTGGGTCCTCTGTTTAGGGAGCTTATGTGCAGTTGACATGTAATACAAGGATGAGTTTTAGAAAGGGGTTTTATTATTGTAGGTGTGGACTTAAATGAAGAAAGCAGGGGGAGATCCTGTATAGCAGAAACAGGTCCACAGGATGTGCTGCCACTAAAGGTCCTTTCCTGCCTGGGTCTGAAGGCTTTATTGAATTAAGACATGGGGCTGAGCTGGTCAGTCCTGTAATCCCTCTAACAGGGTATTCATGCACTTCATCATTCCAGTGTCTGGACTAGACTGTCAAGGGCCAGGAAAGTACCTCATTGCCTGTAATTTCTAGGCAGCTCTGCTGCTGTATTTCTATGTAAGAGGAGGAAACAGATACAATGAGAAACTAGAAGACAGTGACTGGTCCTAAACATATTTGTTATTTCTGGCCTCTGGCCAGGGCAGAGACAAAGATAGAACCAAGGGCATTTACAGTTTCTGGCACAGACAGACCAGGTTATCAAGGACAAGGAGCAGAGGTGCTCATTTATGTGATTCCCCAAACCCAAACTGCTCACCCACTTTTTTCCTCTTATTAGTACCATATAAAAATCACTACAATAATTTGATCCAGACCCTATCTAACCTAGTTTTGTTCAGACAATTGGATCATTCTTTGACAAAGTTATTACAGATAGAGGTATTTTATCATTGGCTAATCTGTTTCTTTCATAAATGAAATAAAATCCTGGAGGTACAACACAAAGCTACAGGTAGGGACCCCACTTTCTTTTTTGTTAGCTGTAGGATAATTAAGATATTAGTCATTGAGACTCATACTTTTACAATTTTAAAGGTGATAATCAACCAATACCGTGGAATTGCTATTGCTATCATTACATGAAATTTTGAACATAAAAATAACTGTATAACCTCTGTCAGGATATCTTGTTTTTATGCAACACACTTAAAGTCCTTTGTTGACTACTCAGTAAACATTTAAATTTGTCTTCCTGTTGGCTATGAACTTGAACTCAATGATACTCTTGGGATCATGTAACTGCACTGTCCTCAGGAGTGGCAAGTCCTAATTCACATGAGACTATTTAGTTCTTGGGTAATGGGTTGAAGAGCTGAATGAAGGCATCAACAAAACCAAAAGAGGTGGTGTTGAGCTAGAAATTAAAGTGTAGGTGATGAAGAGCTTTTAGAATGCATAGTAATGTCTAGCTGCTGGAGAATGGATATCCACAATATGGAATAACCAAAAAATGGAGTGAATATGATTTAGAATAAAGGATAACAACTGGTACATGCTAAGATATGAATGAACCTCAAAGATATTTTGCTAAGAAGAATAAGTCAGGTAAAAATATTACAATGAATTTCATTTACACCAACCACAAAAGGTCAAGTTTACAAACGAATAAAGCAGTTCAGAAATTGCCTACAATTGTGAGTATAGTTGCAGAGACTGGCTGAAAATCATGTCCAAATTACTTTCTGGAATAGTGAAATATTTTAATATGAGACTGGAATAAGTTTTGCAATATCCTTCTCTACAAATTGGTAAAATTTACAGCATTTACAACAAAACAATCAATCTGTTAAAATTATATACGTTCAGTACAGAAATCTTATATTTATACCAGAAGAAATATATATCAGATCTGTATTTATTTCTTCATTTTGTAACAGAAAAATATTTGAAATAATCTAAACAATTACCATATGTCACTGCACAGCTAAATGTTCATAACAAATATCACACATGAACCATTTAGTTCATATGCCTTTAGTGAGTGAACTAGTTATCAAACATCTATCATGAAGTGCTACATAGATATTTAATATAATAACGGTTGCATGGAAAATTTACAAGGTGTGTTGTTCAATATAAAAAGCAAAATCCAGAATGGGGTAAGTATAATACAGGAAGGAAAAGAATGTGAGCATAGCACATCATTGGATGCATACTGGGATGAAGCAGCTACGTTTACATGTTTGCATATGGAGCCAACCCTGTTTCTTGTCAAGGAAAGGATACTGGCTTAAGGATTTTCAAAGAATTGGTTTCCAGTATGCAGTTTCATGATGTCTAATGTGATAGTCATAGAATAGATTTCCACAAACTAAGATAGTTGTGTGTCAATAGGCAGTACAATTCCATCAGAGCACTTTTGTATATGTGACCCCTCCTTGGCCAATACTGGTATGAAGCACATGAAAATAAGTTCTTTTATAAGTATTTATTAATTGAGTTAGCCTTGCTCGATATATCTGCAGATAATAGCTAGAAAAGGTGAATATATTATGAAAATCAAATCATGCTTTGGTTTCTGTTTGCTTGGTCTTTTTTTTTGGTTTTGATTTTGATTGCTATAGAGTTGTGGAAGTTAAAATCCCAGGGGAACAATTGTTCAGACTGGATGAATGCACAGGCCAGCTCTATTATTCCTTGAGGATTCTGCCAATTCTTGGCTTAGAAATGACCCTGTCAGAAGGCAGCTCTTGGGAGAAAGATGAATGGATAAAACTTTAAATAAATATACATGACTAGAATGAGAAGCTAGAGTTGACATATTTCAAACATGTGCTGACTTCCCCTGAATAATTTTGATGAATTACGAGGTTGTACAATGGGCACAGGGAGTTCATTGAAACTGATTAAGGAACTAAGACACAAAACTAAGTTTAAAAATATTTTAAAATTAGAGCTGCATATTCAGTTTTTGGAAATACCTAGGTTTTCTACTAAATTCCTGGAGCCCTGTGGTGTATGTGCATGGGCGTCCAGAGGAAGGCCTTTGTGATCTATCAATTTAGCATCTCCACCTAAGTGGAAGAGTGTGGATGCAGTCATTGAACTGACTGCATTACAGAATGGTGTCAGTATCTAACTTGTGATGGTGTACTAGCTAGCCATGATATTATATAACAGTGCTGTGACTGGGATATTTTCCTAATGTTTCATAGAGTGACCAAATGTGTATGTTTACATAATTATTTCTATAATAATTTTTCAATTAATGCAAACATTTTCTCATCTTCATAGTACTAATATAAACAAAATATTTTTAGATAGAGAGAAACACTACAAAACTCAGGTAGGATCCCATCCTATTTAAGACTGTGATAGCCTTCTGGTCCACTGCTCAGAGCCTCCTGAGGCCTGGGAAGTGTGCAAAGGGAGGGGGAGGGGAGAAAATATATCCCATCCTGGTTGTCCAGCCCATCCAGAGTCTGCCAGGTTTGCAGCACTAGTCCTGCCTCCACCCACTGGAAGAGGACAGCCATCAGATTATTGGACTTTCTTGCACCCACCAGAAGGGAAACTTGGACCCACACCCACCAGGAGAGGGAGAGACCCTAGCAGCACCCACTGGAAGAAGGGATGGGAAGATGACAGTATAAAAACACATTCAACAACAGAAAGATCAATATGATACCACCAGAGTCTAGGGACTCCACACCAGCAAGATTTGAATATTCCAATACAGATGGAGCAGAAGAGAATGACCCTAAAAACAACTTTATGAAGATTAAAAGGAAATGAGAAAAGAAATGGAAGAAAAAACAAACAACTATACTCACAAAAATATAGGCAATAAATAATCCCACCTTACCACCAGCCAAAAGAACAAAAGGATGGAGGGAAATCCACACACAATACCACCACTAACAGCACATCCAAAACAAACAATAACTAGCAATCAGTAGTCATTAATATCCCTAAATATTAATGGTGTTATCTCGCCTACAAAATGACACAGAATAACAGAATTGATACGAAGACAGAATCCATCCTTCTGTTGTATACAAGAAACACACCTCAACTTCAAAGACAGATGTTACCTCAGAATTAAGGGTTCAGAAAAGATTTTCTAATCAAATGTACCCACAAAACAAGCTGGTGTAGCAATCCTAGTATCTAACAAATTAGACTTCAAACTGAAATCAATCAAAAGAGAAGAAGAAGGTCATTTCATATTTATCACAGGCAAATTACATCAAGATGCAGTCTCAATTTCTGAACTTCTATGCCCCAAATAAAAAGGCATCCACATTCATAAACATTACTAAAACTCAAATCACACATAAAACCTCTCACAGTTACAGTGGGAGACTTCAACATCCCACTCTCACCACTAGACATGACCACCAGACAGAAACTTAACAAAGAAACAAAGGAACTAACAGAAGTTATGCCCCAATTGGCTTTAACAGACATCTATAGAATATTCCAACCAAACACAAAAGAATATACTTTATTTTCTGTGCCACATGGAATCTTCTCTAAAATAAACCACATAGTGAGCAACATATCAAACCTTACAAGATACAAAAAAATTGGAATAACACCTGTATCTTATCAGACCATCTTGCTTTAATGTTAGAATTCAGCAACAACACAAATTGCAGAAAACCTACAAACTCATGGAAATTGAGCATTGCACAATTGCACCATTCTTGGGTCAAGGAAAAAAATTAAAGACTTTCTAGAATTCAAAGAGAATAAAGACACAACAGACACAAACTTGTGGGATACTTTGAAAGCAGTGTTAAGAGGAAAGTTCATAGTACTAAGTGCCCACATGAAGAAACTGGAGAATAGTCACACTAGAGAATTAACAATACAATTGAAAGGTATAGAATACTAAGAAGCAAACTCACCCTGGAGGACTAGATGCTAGGAAATAATCAAATGGAGGGCAGAAATCAATAAAGTAGAAACAAAGAAAACAATACAAAGAATCAAACTAACAAAGAGTTGATTCTAAACAACAAGAAGGACAAACCTTTATCCAACCTAACCAAAAGGCAGATAAAGAACATACAAATTACCAAAATCAGAAATGAAAAGGGGGACATAAAGGACAACTAGGAAATTCAGAGAGTCATCAGGTCATACTTTGAAAACCTATACTCCACAAAATTCAAAATTTTAAAGGAAATTGACAATTTTATGGATACATATCACTTACCAAAATTACAAAAAAAAACAGATAAGCAATTTAAACATACTTATAACTCCTAATGAAATAGAAGCAACATCAGAAGTCTCCTAACAAAAAAATCCCAGAGCCATATGGTTTCAGTGCAGAATTCTACTAGAAATTCACAGATTAGCAATTATCAAAGTGTTCAACAAAATAGTAGCAGAAGGCTCATTGCCAAACTCTTTTTATGAGGTTACAATTACCTTGGTACCTAAGCTATACAAAGACACAACTAAGAAAGAGAACTACAGACCAATATCACTCATGAAAACTGATGTAAAAATATTCAACAAAATACTGGCAAATCAAATCCAAGAACACATCAGGGAAACCATCCACCATGATCAAATAGACTTCATGCGAGCGATGCAGGGATGGTTCAAAATATGAAAATCCATCAATGTTGTCCATCATATAAACAAACTGGAAAAGAAAACCCACTAGACGCTGAAAAAGTCTTTGATGAAATCCAAAGCCACTTCATTGATAAAGGTCTTAGACAGATCAGGGATAACAAGAACATACCTAAGCATAATAAAAGCAATATACAGCAAACCAACAGCCAACATCAAACTAAATGGAGCGAAACACAGCATGGTTACTCTAAAATCAGGAACAAGACAAGTCTGTACACTCTCTCCATATCTCTTCAATATTGTACTTGAAATTCTAGTTAGAGCAATAAGACAAGAAAAGGAGATCAAGGGGATACAAATTGGGAAGAAAGAAATCAAACGTTCACTATTTGCAAATGATATGATAGTTTACATAACTGTCCTGAAAAACTCTACCAGGGAGATCCTAAATCTGATAAACACAGTCAGCAAAGTGGCAGGATACAAGATTAACTAAAAAAATCAGTAGCCCTATTATATACAGATGATACATGAACTGAGAAAGAAATCAGAGAAACATCATCATTTACAGTAGCCACAAACAATATAAATTACCTTGGGGTAATGCTAACAAAACAAGTGAAAGATCTGTATAACAAGAACTTTGAGTCGTAAAAGAAAGAAATTAATGACTATGTCAGAAAATGGAAAGATCTCCCATGGTTTTGTATAGGTAGGATGAATATAGTAAAAATGGAAATCTTGTCAAAATCCATCTACAAATTCAATTCAATCCCCAGCAAAATTCTTTACAGACCTTGAAAAAACAATACTCAACTTTATACGGAAAAACAAAAGACCCATGATAGCTAAAACTATCCTGTACAATAACGGAACTTTCAGAAGTATCACTATCCCTTACTTCAAGCTCTATTACAGAGCTATAGTCCTAAAAACAGCTTGATATTGGCACAAAAACAGACAAGTAGACCAATGGAATTGAATTGAAAACCTTGATATTAGTCCGTACACTTATGAACACCTGATTTTTGACAAAGAAGCTAAAATTATACAAGAGAAAAAAGAAAGCATATTCAGCAAATGGTACTGGTATAGCTAGATGCTGGCATGTAGAAGATTGCAGACAGATCCCTATCTATTGCCATGCACAAACCTTAAGTTCAAATGATCAAAGACCTCAACATAAATGCAGCCACACTGAACGTCTTAGAAGAGAAAGTGGAAGGTAACGTTGAACGAATTGGTGCAGGAGACGGCTTTCTGAACATAACACCAGTAGCATAGACACTGAAATCTACAATTAATAAATAGGACCTCCTGAAACTGAGAAGCTTCTGTGGGGCAAAGAACACATTGAACAAGACAAAACATCAGCCTACAGAATGGGAAAAGATATTCATCAACCCCACATCTGACAGAGGGCTGATTTCCAAAATATACAAAGAAACTCAAGAAGCTAGTCACCAAAACACAAAATAATTCAATTAAGAAGTGGGGTACACTGGAATACAGACATTGTGTGCCCATAGCACAAGAGGGATGCTCTCTCAGCCTGGACTCTTAGGGGAGTGCCTGAACCCTACCCTGAGTGAAATGACAGACTCTAGATATCCCCTATGTGGAAGGAATTGGCAATAGGGTGGGAGGCTGGGGGAGATGGAGGAGGGGAGGGAGAGGGAACTGGGATTGACATGTAAAACAAGCTACTTAAAATTAAAATAAAAAATTAAAAAAAAGAAGTGGGGTACAGAACTAAATAGAGAATTCTCAATAGAGGAATCTAAAATGGCTGAAAGACAGTTAAGAATGTTCTCAACATTCTAAGCCATTGGGTAAATGCAAATCAAAACAACTCTGAGTTACCATCTTAGTCCTGTCAGAAAAGCTAAAATCAAAAACACCAATGACAGTTTCTGCTAGAGAGGATGTAGATAAAGGGGAACACTCATCCACTGCTGGTAGGAATGAAAACTCATATAGCTATTTTGAAAATCAGTATGGTGGTTCCTCAGGAAATGGGAATCAGTCTACCTCATGATCCAGCAATTCCACTCTTAGGCATACATCCAAAAGATGCACATTCATACAATAAGGACATCTGTTCAACTATGTTCATAGCAGCATTATTTGTAATAGCCAGAACCCGGAAGCAACTTAGATGTTCCTCAACCGATGAGTGGATAAAGAAAATGTGGTACATTTACACAATGGAGTACTACCCAGCACAAAATAGCAATGGAATCTTAAAATTTGAAGGCAAATGGATGGAGCTAGAAGAAACCATCTTGAGTGAAGTAACCCAGTCACAAAAAGACAAACATGTATTACTCAATCATATATGGATATTAGACATAGAGCAAAGGATTACAATTCTATAATTCACACTGCCAGGGAAGCTATGAAACAAGGAGCATCCTAAGAGAGACATACATGGTCCCCTGGAGAAGGGGAAAGGGACAACATCTCCTTAGCAAATTGGGAGCATGGAGGGAGGGGAGAGGAGAACATGGGGTAACAGGAAGATTGAGTGGGGGTAAGAATAGAGGAGAGCAGTAAAAGTGATACCATAATAGAGGGAGCCATTTTAGGTTTAAAGAGAAATTTGGCACTAGGGAAATATCCAGAGATCTATAAGTATTACCCTAGCTTGGAATGTAAGCAATAGTGGAACAGCTATATCAAATGTCCTTCCATGATAATGAGATTGATTACTACCTATATGCCATTCTAGAGCTTTCATCCAGTAGCTGATGGAAGCAAAAGCAGACACCCACAGCTAAACACTGAGCTGAACTCCTGGAATCCAGTTGCAGAGAGGGAGGAATGTTGAGCTAAGGGGTCAAGACCAGGCTGGAGAAACCCACAGAAACAGGTGACCTGTACAAGGGGGAACTCATGGACCCCAGACTAATAGCTGGGAAGCCAGCATAGGACTGATCCAGACCCCTTGATCGTGGATGTCATTTAAGAGGCTTGGGCATTCTATGGGTCCTCTGTCAGTGGATCAGTACTTATACCTAGTATACAAATGAACATTGGGAACCCATTTTACACAGAGGGTTACTCTCTCAGCCTAGACACATGGGTGAAGGGCCTAGGCCCTACTCCAAATGATATGACAGACTTTGAAGATTCCCCATGGGAGGCCTCACCCTCCCTGGGGAGCAGAAAGGGGATAGGATGGGAATTGATGGGGGTAGGGGAGGAGGGGAGGTAGAGGGTACTGGGATTGACATGTAAAACAACACTGTTTCTAATTTGAATTATAAAATATAGAAGTTAAAAAAATAAAAACCTTGACAGGATCCCATCCTATTTAAAAACTGTAATTATTAAGCCTAAAATGTCTGTGTCACAACCCAACAATTACAAGTAAGTGCTAAAAGATTTTTGAACAGATGTATACCAAAAAGATCTGCACAAAAATGCCCACAGTGAATTTTTAATACACACTGCTGAAAATAGTTCAATGATCCATTGCTGGAACAATGGAATCCTATAAAGCAAAAGGTTAAATGTTTCTATGTTGAATCTCATAAAGAACATGTTAAGAAGTCCTTTATAAATATAAGACTGCATTGATACAAAGTTCAAAGACAAGCAGAAGCAGTATAAAAATGAAATGAACTATCATGTTAGAGATTATTTACGGTTTATTACTGTCTGAAATTATTACAAAGAAATTTCTCACATCTAGTAATATTTTATTCTTTATTTCTTTTTTTAAAAGTAAATTTCTTTACTTATTTTATACCCCAACCTCAGTTTTCCCTCCCTCTTCTCTTCCTATTCCCTACTCCCACTTTGCCTCCCCCCCCCAATATTTCATTTCTTTTTGTTTTTAAGACAGGGTTTCTCTGTGTAGCTTTGTAGACCAGGCTGGCCTTGAACTCAGAGAGATCTGCCTGCTTCTGCCTCCCAAGTGCTTGGGATTAGAGGTGTTGCCTTTATTTCTTTATCTGAATGCTTATTGCTTTGTTAAATTATCACAGAAGTTTTCTGTTTGATACACATTAATAAATTCTCCTATTCAAATTGAGATGTACTTCATTTTAAAGAAACATAAGAACAGAATAAAAATAGAGTATATGAATGTATACCAAGAATCACAGAGAAATTCTAGCAATGAAAGCAGCACCTGAAGCTAAAGGCTAAATTGATGAATTTGTTGTTGATGATACAACTAGTGATATATCAATAGAAAACCCCCAGAAAACACACACATACACTCGCATGTGCACACACACTTGCGTGCACGCACACACACAATCGCACACCACACACACACACACACACACACACACAGGCTTAAACTGAATGGTAAGTAAATATGGAAATACTCTCAAGGTTTTATGCAACTCAAATTACAGAAGTATAGGAGAGAGAAAAGTTGGGCAGAAGTCTTTTTGAAATAATGGCAGACAATTTTCAACTCTTTAAATAGCTTATAGACACATGACAAATCAATATCCTCTACTATAATGAAGACAAGGCAAATTTTTGAAAAATCACAAAAAGATGAGAGAAAAGACCATACTGTTCTTGACCTGGGTGCTGGCAATGTGTACATGCTTAGTTTCTGGAAGCAGAATTTCAGACAGCATTTTTTGATGTGCACATACAGTAAAGTAAATAAATTGAAATTTGTGTTAAATAATTAACCTCTGCTAATAAGTTAATAAGTGAGAATTATACATTTAAGAAACTGTGATAAACAAAGATGTTCAAAAATATCAAACATCAAACCCTTAATTAAAGGAACAACTGGAATTTCTGATTGTTGATTTAGTGTTAGTTATTCCCAACATAATAATACTTCTGAGATGACTGATGCCTGCTGTTTTCCTGGGAGAGTTGCTAAGTCAGCCTCGCAGATGGCAGATTACATGCTACAGTTTTCTTATATAATGTGGCTTGAAACTGTGAAACTGAAGGATCTATGTACAACAGTGATATGAAGAGGAATGAATTATCTTATTTAAGTAGTTCTATCCTATCTATGGTACCAAATGTGCAAAAAGCACAATATCTTATACCCTGGAGTAAGCAAGGAATGAAGTATATTTGATACAGCACAGTCATGTAAAATTTTCAGTGGTTTGCTATTTTTAACCCAAATGAAGGAATATCACATGATTTAGCCTAGTAGTGGTAACACTCTGTATATTGATCCTGAATATACCTTTATCCAGTCATTCAAGCCTTCCAGTTACATTACAGGTTACATAAGAAGACAATCTAAAACTGGATTCACCCAATCAATTTTTTTCCTCTTGAAAGCCTGAAATGATGACCAAGCACCAAAGTTCTCAGAACATGAAGAAATGCTTTCTTCCCAAATGAATGTAATATTTAAGATTTAGCTATTTGTTGGCTAATTTAGTTCTTTTATATTTTTAAAGGAGGGGTACCTCAGCAACAGAACATTACTGATCATTTTCTTTAAAATGTATATATGAAGGTGGAGTTTTCCTGTTTTGGCAATCGTTTCCCAAATAACTGGCAGGGAGGCTAAATTTTAGTTATAAATGCTTCTCCAATATCTCAGGCTTCTTAGTAGCTAATTCTCACATTTAAACTAAGCAATATTTCTTATCTGTGCTTTGCCGTGTGGCTTGGTACCTTTTCTCAGTATGGCATGCCCATCTTGCTTCTCCCTGCATGGGCTGGCTACTCCTGATACCACCCTTCTTCCTCCCAGCATTCTCAATTTGGCTCTCTGCCCAGCCTTATCCTGTTCAGCTACTGGCTGGTCAGCTTCTTTATTAAATCAATCAGGGTAATACATATTCACAGTATACAGACGGATTATTCCACAGCATATAGAGATTACAATTCTACTCCCAGAAACCTTTGCTGTTTGTGTGGAAAAATCAAACGTGAGAGTGGTATGATGGTAGCCCACACCTGCAATCCTAGCATTTATAAAGCAGAATCAGGATTGCTGTGAGTTTAAAGAGTTGCTCAGCTAGGTAGTAAACCCTGAGCCATCCTTCCCTGCCCCATTACTCCTAAAGTGAAAAAGAAAAATGAGTTGAGACAGTGTACACTTCACTACTAGTCTCTAGGCTTACGTGGGCAGAACATAACTGGAGACAAGTGCAAGAATTTCAATAGCATGATTACTTATGCTGTGCTAGACAGGTAGTCTTGTTGGAAACACTGAAAGATGTCACTGCATTTACACATGAGGGATTTCCATGTCTTGCTGCCATGAGAATGAATGAATCCTGGTTTACCTTTGAAATAATGTCAAATCATTCATTTCATCTTGAAGCAACCACACTGAGCCATAATCAGGAAATAATATTCCTTCAGAAATCACAAAGGCAGAGCTTATCTTGTGGTCAATGTGACTCATTTAAATTTGAGGAGTTTTCACTTGTGTTGTGTTGAGAGAAGGTTTTCCTTGAGAGGAGCCATTCTGCCAGCCTGGTTCTTGATCCGCATCAGTCCCAAATAAGCACACAGGAGGCTATATTAATTATGAAGCTGTTGGCCTTGCTTGTTTCTTACTGGCTACCTCTGACTTAAGTAATTATCCCATAATTGTTCATCTAAGTATTTCTCTTACTGGAGAATGGTTCCGGGCTTCCTACCCCCATGGCATTACATCTTGACTCTCTTGTGTTTCTCCTTCCCAGAATCCTCCTGGACTCCTAGCCCCTCCTATCTAGATTCCTATTGACCAGACAGTACTTTATTGACATATACACAGGACTTCCCCAACATCTCCTCTTTTCTGTTTAAACAAAAAGAAAGGTCTTAACTTTAACATAGTCAAATTGTGTATAACAGAACAGTTATCAAATAAGAACATAGTTACAATATTTTAGCAAGATTTAAAGAAAATATCATCCATCCCATACTTGTGAGTCCAGAGTTCTATATGTAGCTTATCTTTTGTCATAACTAAGGAAAACTATAACTATAACTATCTGCCTTCAACTCTATCAAAGACCACAGAAGGATAATATATAAACACTAGGATTGACAGAGACATCTTACTGCCTGGACATTCACCCGAAGTTCCTCTGTAACGTTGGGGCATCCATCTTCAGCCCATAGGCCACAATGTGTCCAGAAGATTTCTCAGCAAAGCAGGAAATTTCAAACTGTCCATCTGCATTGGCAGTCTGTCAGCCATTTCTCTGTGTCCTGCAGAAAGTCTCGTAGACTCTTTCATGAAGCAGGAACCCTGTAGGACTGTTTGAGTTCAGCAGTCACTTCCCTGTGGGTCCTGCATATCCAGATTATACAGCAACAGTCAAGCAGTCCAGGCAAAAGCAGTTTCTTGCCCAAATGGCTAACCTTGCCATGTTGAAAACAAACTCCATAACAAGTTTCTTCGATGCCCATCTTCCTCTCAGACGTAATTGGTGCTGCCAGGAACAGACATTTCTCACTGTCAAGAAAAACCCTAAACCATTTTAAATGCCATTTTCTGAAGGTCTTTGAGAGGTTTGAAGACTGTTTATCTATCTCAAATATATTTCTGTATATCTAGAAAACCTAACTTACCTAACTATAAATTCTGACTATTATATGTAACTATCTATAGTCTGTATTCAATTATGCATTACGTTTTAAAAGATCAGTATAAGCACAATACTTAATCAAGAGGAGAAATATACATATCACAAAATTGACCTTGAATTCATATCAATAAAGGAAAAACAATACCCATACCATAATTCCCATTTTTTCCATTAAAAAGATTGGCTGTGATCATTAGCCTATTATAAACAATCCCATTTAAATGAAAACAAAGATTTATAAACAAGATGGGAATCAGGACGTCGCTCATTCCAAACTGCTTCCTGCTGGAAGGGGGCGCCGTTCATACAATGGGGATCATGACAAAACTCAGAAACCTTTATCAGTCCTTATTTTTGGGGTCTGTAAGGCTGCATCATCTTAGCTGTCTCAATTGTTGGAACACCTGGTCCACTGCTTCAGGGGGTCTTGGTTCGTCAAACCACAGAAGGCTGGAAGGAATCCTCAGCTTTTCATTTTCTGTAGAAACATAAGTAAAATCTCCTTTCCCAAGTAACATAATCTTATACTTAAATTTTGAAGTCAAAGCATTTTTAAAAGATAGAAATCGGATTAATTTAGCAGCATTTATAATCAAGTGTACTTTAGTAGCAGTTCCTTCCTGAGCAAGCAAAAAACTGAAAAACACAATAGCGTACAGTATCCAGACTCTCTGTGTATTTTCCATCTTTACGTGGCTTATTTATTTATCTATTATTACTTTATTTATTTTACTTTTATTCATTTTTCTTTAAGACAGGATTTCTCTTTGGAAATCTGCCTGCCTCTGCCTCTGGAGTAAATCCTACCGGCATGCGCCACCACAACGCCGGCTTTTGTATTTATTTACCACTTTGCCGTTTCATTTTCTCTCTCAATCTCACGTATATTTTTAAACACACTGTAAACCTTTAGAGATTTTCTTCATCCAAGTCTGACTTTACTGCAAATCTTTATGTTTTTCTGGCCACGTGTCTTATCTGTAAAACGTGGCTGTTTTAAACTGACATTTTCAAGATGGCCGGCGTAAGCGTGACTCCAGCTTACCGCCTCAGTCCGTGCTGACATCCAGCAAAAGCTGCCACTTCCAGCTGTACGTACACACCTTTTAATCGTTAGCAGAGTCTCTTAAAACAACCTTGCTGTTTTTTTTTTCTTTTTATGCCGAGTCAGGAAGACTCTGGTAAGCCAGCCACGTGAATCTCGGCTTGTTGCTAGCAAAACAGAGCACACCTGAGAAAAATGCTGCTACCAAAATCTGTGCTTCTCTCTGTTCTTCTGTTTCTAAAATTCCTTTAAAGCTTTTGTTGTTTTGCGTGGAAATCAATCCCACTCCTGACAACCATTTTGTTAAGAGAAGGTTTTCCTTGAGAGGAGCCATTCTGCCAGCCTGGTTCTTGATCTGCATCAGTCCCAAATAAACACACAGGAGGCTATATTAATTATGAAGCTGTTGGCCTTGCTTGTTTCTTACTGGCTACCTCTGACTTAGGTAATTACCCCATAATTGTTAATCTAAGTATTTCTCTTACCGGAGAATGGTTCCGGGCTTCCTACCCCCATGGCATTACATCTTGACTCTCTTGTGTTTCTCCTTCCCAGAATCCTCCTGGACTCCTAGCCCCACCTATCTAGATTCCTATTGGCCAGACAGTACTTTATTGACATATACACAGGACTTCCCCAACAGTGTTGTTATCTTTTTCAAGGAATAGTTTATACTTCAAGAGTCATATTAGGAATAGACAGGGAAATCTTGAACAGCATTCTGGGTATCCCCATGAAGCTTAGGGGAAAAGGTGTTCATTCACAGGACCCAATGAGCAAACTACACCTCTCCTTTGTTGTAAATTTACTGCAAAATGTCAGTCAATTTCTTAATTATTTCCAAAACTTAATTGCAAGCACATAGCAAACTCAGCAATCAATTCTAGTGCAAATCCACGGGATGAGCCTGTGGCACCGAGATAATTGATGGAAGCTAATGAGGAGCAGGTGTCCTGCACAGCTGTGCTCTCAGCTGGGCATCCACAGCAGGGGCATCTCGAAGCCTTAGAAATGAATTTTCTGATCAAATGGCCACAGTAAAAAAATCATAAACAAAAAATACCCTTTTGGGAAGATGTCTGGACTCCGATTGAACAGTTAATGTTTGATGACAAACTTTTAATCAAGTATTAGGAGATACAGCTGTCTTGGGTTGGCCACTGGCTTGGTCTGTATGCACACTAAGGAAGGCCCTTGGTGATGGTAGCTGGTTAAGGATTTATTATCTTGTAAGTCTTGGAAGGATACTCAAAGCATACAGTTATCGCCATGCTCTTCCCAGGCATAACATCAAGTGGCTAAAACCTTAGACAACAAAATGTTTTAGCTGCCAACTAATCTTTTGCTTTTTATTCAGGACCTCACTTGAACCTTCTCTGGGCAAATCAAAGTTTATCACATCAGCCAAAGAGAAAACATCTGGTCACCACCCTCGTGACTTTTGCTTTTTTGCAGACTCAGAGAAATAGGCAGTAGAAACAATGGAGTCCTTTTTGCTTTTAGTTCTGAGTACTGGCTAGAAACTGAATAGTTTCTCAATAGTGGCAAAGCACCCAGCTGAGAAATGCCCTGAAGATCTGCAGCCCACTTCTGCCTACGTGCCAGTGATAAAAACATTTTGTTTTCTATATTGCTGCACACACCTGTTTGTTTTTTCCCCTGGAGTATCGCCTAATTTAATACATAAAGCTCAGATTATTTCCTATTAACAGTATCCTATATCAATTATCTTTGTGTGGTATTTGTTTCATGTGGCAGAAATGCACAAATATTTATATACTATATGCATATTTATAAATATATAGCCATTTATTTATAAAATCATAAATATAGGAAATGTGAGAGGAGTTAACAGAGTTAATAATGGGCAGCTGTGCTGCTCTGGTGACAGCATTCCTTAGGAACTCAGGGTCTTCATGTGGATACATGTTAAATGTTGTATATTCTTAGGTCAGCTTGACTCTTGCGGCACCCAGGAAGCTGAAAAACTACAGTGCTATCTCTTAGAATGTCATAATTTACTTAAAGTACCACTTTCTCCAAAGCTTATTCTATTGTGTTTCAGTTTTTTCCTTTTGGCAGTTAGAAATGTCAATTAGTTCCCTCTCAGACAAGTCTCAATAATAGCTGAACCAGCATGCAGCCCTGTCAAGCTCATCCTGGCTTCTTCTGAAATCTTGTTTCTAGGCATACCCCAAAGCTTAAGGGCACTCCCTGTCATCTCTCAAGATCACGTGCAACCAAAATGATTAATCTCTAGTTTTCCAGCCAATGCTTTAGTATTTCTGAATAAGCCATCCAAAAGATGAAAGCAGAGTGATATTAATTATAATAAGACATTTTGAGAGTTCAAATCAAGTGCTTCATAACATCATTCAAATTCATCAACTTCAGTTTATACCACACAAAATTTCATGCAAATGTATACTACTCTAAATGATCTTGTGTTCAAGGACAAGAAAACCTACAGTACAAGCATTTAAATATATTTGCATTAATTCTTTGAAAATTTCACACAATGTATTTTTAATATATTCACTGCCATCCCCCAACTCTTTCCCTTACCTCTTTCCCACCCTCCCTATCCCTAAAGGGAACAACAGTGGCAAAGAATAGAGAAAACAGCATTATATAGAACTTAGGGGCATATCCAATGAAATATTTTTTTTAAACTAGTGATTAAAAATGCTATAAATACTTCACATTTGACATTCTCTTATCTCTCTGGGAGTACTGAATGAAAAAGGATATGCATTAAGAAGTCTACATTTGATAAGATAATGCAAATATGAAGTATCTGTAGCATTTCTATCATCACCAGAAAATGCCTTGCATTTTTATTAATCATGGATATTTAAAGAAGCATTTCTTTTCAAGAAGTGACGGCAGCTCTTGGAGAGAAAATTGCACGTGTATTTCTACTCACAGACACTCTTAAATTTCATTGTTAGCCAACATGTGTGCACACAGCTCACATGCATTGTTTCCATGCTGATTTTAAGGAGATAATGGTTGTAGCAGCTATTCTTAGAACAAATAGGGAAAAAACACAGGATGGGAGCTTTCAGTGGAAAGGGGCAGGGAGGGAATTAGTCACTGTGTGATAGAAATACTGTGTTAAGTAAATGTCAGATGTTAGTCACCCCAAACAGGAGGCGACCGGTGTGTTGTTTAGAGAAATAATAAGAAAGTAGAGGGGACTTTTAGTGAATCCTACATGTACAGCTAATTCGTATCCAGGCACTGATCAGAGAGTCTTTCTAGTGACTATATTTTAGGAATATTCATGAACATCACTGTAAAAATAACAAGTTATAACAGAGGCCCCAGCACCACCATCTTCATAAGGCAGTGGCTGTGGTTTGATGTTATTGCTTCCATGCCTGTGATTTTTGCAAGGCACGCAAGATTCTTATTTCATTTAACAATACAGCATATACATGCTTGTGTTTTTCTGTATACAACTTTACTCTGCTAAATCATCAGAACACTTCTGGATCGTAAAACAATTGAGTTGAGCATATTTGAATAAATCATAATACAATGAAATATTTTTAAAATTATCTCTGGGATCCCATTTTTTAAAAAAAATATGGCCAGTATGCAACTATCGGTTTCAGTTGTAACTTAATTTTTATCTTGAAAGTATTAGATATTGGCTTGTAATTTCTTCATTCAATAAGTTATGAGACATTTTCAATGATAATATAATTAAAATAAAAAGAGTAAATATTTTAGATGAACAGAGAAGAGTAAACAAGCATTACTGTTGTCCACAGACTTAAGGTTTTGGAATAAAACAAAACATGGCCATAAAACCAGAGAGCTAGATGACAGTAAACGTTAGGTGCAGAATTCATGAGGGACCGAGCATGTGCTGGGCAAGATTTCTGCACTGGGGTCCATCTCTTCCTTCATCTCGTATGCTTTATTGGAAAAGGTTCTTCCAGCTATGTATGGGAACATCACAGAGTGACACAGTCAATACACCTCACCATTATCAAATCCTCTTTTCTATCTGAATGAAGATTGCTTGAGGTACGGATACTCAATAACTCTCTACATTTAAGTGATGAGATTATTAATGAATGCCCTACTGAAGTGTCAGAATTGGAATGAAGTAGTGTTTTATGTTTTGTAATAAGTTGAGTATTCCCATCATGACTTCAAATGAGAAATTTTATTTCCCAACTTGATAAAGTCATTACTAAAATGAAGTTGCATTAGGTTTTAAACTGCCTGTATGCACGTCCTATCGCTTGCTATCAATGTTCACACATTGTGAACTTCAGGCTGCTCAGATGCATGACTTTGATTTTTAATTGAAGTCATTAATAATCTGACATCGGTCTTGAACTGAAAACTAAGGCTGTTTGGTTGTTTTCTGAGGTTGTTTCTGGTTTTCTTGCTACATGGTGTGGGGAGTGAACTCTGATTACTCTGGCAGCTGACATCAAAAGTCCTAAAATAGACACACGATGATCCCTGGAATGTTTCCAATGTTATCTCTTCCTTCTCAAGGGTGTGCTTTGCTGTTTAGGATGGCTTCGGTGATTTGTCTGAGCCCAAGAGGAGGCAGCATACATCTTGTTCATATTAAAATTATACAGGGCTCATATAGATGATGTGGGCTCAGAATGAAGCTGAGTAGTAGACTGGACCCACAGTATTACACAGCCCTGTGTTCAAGCTCCAGTACTTCAGAAAATTAAAATAAAAATAATCCACTATTCCAATTAAATACTTTTCTTTTTTTTCAAGTGGACATCAATTGCTTTACTACCTAGAAACCCTTTCCCCATCCTGGTTACAAAGAAATTGTGTATTTGGTCCCCAGATGATGGTAATATTGAGAAGCGATTGCAGATCATGATAGTACAAACTTCACCTTAGTGGTTTCATACTGAGATGGCATTATTGGGATATAATGAAAACTTGGAGGTGGTGTAGCCTGTTTGGAGGAAATGGGCACTGAGAGTGTGCTTTACAAGTTTGAATTTGGAGCCCTTTTTTTCCTCTTCATTTCTCCCTCTGCGTTCTTCTTTTTTCTTTCTTCCTTTTTTTGCAACTTAAGTTAGAAACAAGCTTGTTTCACATGTCAATCCCAGCTCCTTCTCTCTCCCCTCCTCCTCTGCCCTCCCTATGAGTGCCCCAATCTCCCATCCAGTCTCCACTCCAATCCCCAGGGAGGGTGAGGCCCTCAATGGTGGATCTCCAGAGTCTTTCATTTCATCCCTCCCTCAAGAGTCCAGGCTGAGAGATCATCCCTCATTATGGGATGGGCAGCCAAACTCTTTTTGTATGCCAGGGATAAACACTTCCTAAGGCCCTACAGATTACCTAGGCCTCCTCACTGATACCCACATTCAGGGGGTCTGGATTAGTCCCATGCTGTCTACCCAGCCATCAGTCTGGGGTCCAAGAGCTCCCCCTTGTTCAGGTCAACTGTTTCTGTGGGTTAAACGAGCCCAGTCTTAAACCCTTTGCTCATTAGTTCTCCCTTTCTGTCACTGGATTCCAGGAGTTCAGTTCAGTGTTTAGCTGTGGGTATCTGCCTCTGCTTCCATCAGTCGCTGGAAAGGTTCTGTTTCCCAGACTCTCTGGCCGTGGGATTGTATGCTGGCACTCCCCTGATCCATGTCTAAAATCCATGTGAGTGGGTACATACATATCACTCTTTTTGTGACTGGGTTACCTCACTGAGGATCGTTTCTTCTAGTGCCGTCCATTTGCCAGCAAATTTCAAGATTCCCTTGTTTCCCCCACCCCCGTGCTGAATAGTACTCCATTGTGTAAAAGTACCACATTTTCTCTATCCACTCTTCAGTAATACCTTTTCAGATATGTATATGTTTTAGAAAGCTTCTACAGTATGAGATTTCCATATGGCTTTTCAAAGGCCTTTAGTATTAGTATTAGATTAGTATTAGTAATCTCTCCCATAGTCCCTCTTTTATCCTTCTCTCCTGTCTCCCTTTTTAATCCTCCTATTCTAGTTTCCCCTTTGCCTCTCAAAAACAGTGTATTCTATTTACCCTTCTAGGGAGATCTCATTCTCCAAACTGTTCCCTTACCTACCAGCCACCTAATCTGTGGTTATTCAAATTGTGGCACACATACTGAAAACTTGAAAGCAAGCATCCACATATAAGAGAAAGCATGCTATCTTTGTCTTTTGAGTCTGGGTAACCTCACTAAGGATGATTGTTTCAAGCTCCATTTATTTTACATACTAACCCGTTTCCTCTCTGTTCTCTTCTCCCTCCCCACACCTCCCTGCATCCCACCCCTCATCTACTCCTCAGGGGGTTAAGGCCTCCCCTAGAGAGTCAACAAAGTCTGGTATACCAAGTTGAGGCAGGACCAAGCCCCTTCCCTAAGTATCAAGGCTGAGGGAGGTATTCCACTGTAGGGAATGGTCTCCAAACTGCCAGTGCATGCACCCAGGATGAGTCCTGGTCCCACTGTTCCCCCCTCCCAAACAGATCAGCCACCTACCACAGCCCCAGAGAAACTAGATAAAACGGCTGACCCTAAGAGGGACACACATGGAGGACCTCAGGAAATAGAAATAGTTAATATCTCCTGGGTAAACTGGGAAGGGGAATATAATGAAGGGGATGGGGGATGGGAACATGAGAACTTGAGAGGGTTGAGTTGAGGGAGGGGTGGAGGGGAAGAGCAATGAAAGATCTTAGGGGGTTAGGGAGAAATCAGGTGCTATAGAAATTCCCAGGATTCCACAAGGATGACCCCACCTAAGACTCCTAGCAATAGTAGAGAGGGTGCCAGAACTGGCCTTTACCTATAATCAGATTAGTAACAATCCTAATTGTTATCATAGAACCTACATCCAGTAGCTGATGGAAACAGATGTAGTGACCCACAGCCAAGCTCTGGGCTGACCTCCTGATGTTTAGTTGAAGAGAGTGAGGAGGGATATGAGAATAAAGGGATCAAGATCATGATTGGGAAAAACCACAAAGACAGCTGAACCAAGGTAGTGGGAGTTCATGGACCCTGGACTGACAGCTGAGACTCCTGCATGGGACCAAACAAAGCCCTCAGAATGTGGGTGACATTTTATGTTTCTTAACAACTGAATAAAATTTTACCACATAAATTTACCACATTTTTATTATTCATTCATCAGTTGATAGGCATCTAGGCTACTTACAATTTCTGGCTATTATGAATAGAGTAGCTATGAACATGGATTAATGTCTGTGTATTCACACATTACAGAGTGTGTAGAATCCTTTAGATGCATGCCCAAGAGTGGTATGGCTGGACCATGAACTAAATTGGTTTTCAGCTTTTTGAGGAACTTCCACACTGATTTCCATAGTGACTGTACCCATTTGCATTCACACCAGCAATGAACAAGTATTTCCCTTTATCTGATTCCTCACCAGCATGTGATATAGTCTGTTTTCTTAATCTTGGTCATTATGACTTGAGCAAGATGAAATCTCAACATAGTTTTAATTTACATTTCCCTGATGGCTAAGGATGTTGAACATCTAAGTGTTTCTCATCATTTGTGTTTCCTTTTTTGAGAACTCTCATTTTAGTCGTATACCCTATTTCTTGGTGGAGCTATTTGATTTCTTGATGTTCAGTTGTTTAGTTCTTTATATAGACTAGATACTATTCCTCTATCAGCTACATAACTGGTAAAGGTTTTTCCCATTGTGTAGATAGCCACTTTGCTAAAATGATGCTGTTTTAAGCTGTATAGAGGCTTTTTACAAATTCAAGGGTATTTGTTTATTAATTCCTGGTCTTAATACCTGTGTTTTCAATGTCTTATTCAGAGAGTCCTTTCCTATGACAATAAGTTCAAGTCTATTCAGCACTGTCACTTTTACCAGATTCAGGATACCTAATCTTATGTTGAGATTCTTACTTCACTTGAAGTTAAGTTTTGCACAGGATGATAAATATGGATCTATTTGCATTCTTTCACATGTAGCCTTCCAGTATGACCAGCATCATTTCTTGTAGATGCTGTCTTTCCTTCAGTGATTATTTTTGATTCTTTGTCAAAAATCAGGTGTCCATATGCGTGCAAAGTTATGTTTGTGTCTTCAATTCAGTTCTGCTGATTACTGTGTCTGCTTTTTATGCCAATACTACATTGTTTTTATTATTGTAGCTCTGTAGGGAAATTTCAAACCTGGAATTGAATATCAAGAAGTTCTTCTATTAATCAGGATTGTTTTAGCTATGCTGGGTTTATTTTGTTTCTATATGAAGTTGAAAATTGTTCTTTCAAATTTTGTGGAGAATTTTGTGGAATTTGATGGGTATCTGTTAAGAGAAGCTTTTTCTTTGCTAGCTGCTTTGGTTTATCCCCCACCAGCCGCCTGGGCTCTGCTGCATTGTAGTCCACAAATAAACACACAGGAGGCTATATTAATTATGAAGCTGTTGACCTTTGCTTGTTTCTTACTGGCTAGCTCTGACTTAAGTAATTACTCCATAATTGTTATCAGATGATCAAGAATTAAAATTAGAATTCAATAACAACACAAATTGCAGAAACCCTACAAACCCATGGAAATTGAATAATGCATAACTGGACCATTCCTGGGTCAAAGAAGAAATAAAAAAGAAATTAAAGATTTCCTAGAATTCAATGAGAATGAAGACACAACATACCCAAACTTATGGGACACTTTGAAAGCAGTGCTAAGAGGAAAGTTCATAGCACAGAGTGCCCACATGAAGAAACTGGAGAATAGTCATACTAGGGAATAAACAGCACAGCTGAAAGCTCTAGAACAAAAAGAAGCAAACTCACCCAGGAGGTGTAGACACCAGGAAATAAGCAAATTGAGGGCTGAAATCAATGAAGTATAAACCAGGAAAACATTGCAAAGAATCAATGAAACAAAGAGTTGGTTCTTTGAGAAAATCAACAAGATAGACAAACCTTTGTCCAAACTAACCAAAAGACAGAGAGATAACATGATAATGAACAAAATCAGAAATGAAAAGGGGACATAACAACGGACACTGAGGAAATCCAGAGAATCATCAGGGCATACTTTGAAAATCTGTACTCCACAAAATTCAAAAATTTAAAGAAAATAGACAATTTCCTGGATAGATATCACTTGCCAAAATTAAATCAAGAACAAATAAACAATCTAAACAGACCTATAACCCTTAATGAAATAGAGGCAGTCATCAAAAGTCTCCCAACAAAAAATAGCCCAGGCCCAGATGACTTCAGTGCAGAATTCTACCAGAAAGTCAAAGAAGAACTAATTCCAATACTCCTTCCACAATAGAAGCAGGAGGCTCACTGCCAAACTCTTTTTATGAGGCTGCAATTACCTTGGTACCCAAACCACACAAAGACACAACTAAGAAAGAGAACTATAGACCAATTTCCCTGATGAACATCGATGCAAGAATACTCAATAAAATACTAGGAAATCAGATTCAAGAAAACATCAGAAAAATCATCCACCATGATCAAGTAGGCTTCATCCCAGGAATGCAGGGATGGTTCAACATCAGAAAATCTATCAATGTAATCCACCATGTAAACAAACTGCAAAGAAAAACCACATGATCATCTCACTAGATGCTGAAAAAGTCTTTGACAAAAATCCAGTACCCCTTCATGATAAAGGTCCTAGAGAGATCAGGGATAACAGGAATATACCGGAACATAATAAAAGCAGTATATAGTAAACCAACAACTAACATCAAACTAAATGGAGAGAAACACAGCATGAGTACTCTAAAATCAGGAACAAGACAAGTCTGTACACTCTCTCCATATCTCTTCAATATTGTACTTGAAGTTCTACCTAGATCAATAAGACAACAAAAGAAGATCAAGGGGATACATATAGGAAAAGAAGTCAAGCTATCACTATTTGCAGATGATATGATAGTTTTCATAAGTGACCCGAAAAACTCTGCAAGGAAACTTCTAGAGCTGATGAACACCCTCAGCAAAGTGGCAGGATACAAGGTTAACTTAAAAAATCAGTAGACCTATTATATACAGATGATAAAGTAGCTGAGAAAGAAATCAGAGAAACGTCACCCTTTACAATAGCCATAAACAACATCAAATATCTGTGGATAAGTTTAACCAAAGAAAAGAAAGACCTGTATGTCAAGAACTTTGAGTCTCTAAAGAAAGAAATCAAAGAGGATACTAGAAAATGAAAAGATCTCCCATGCTCTTGGATTTGTATGATCAACATAATAAAAATGGCAATCTTGCCAAAAGATCTACTGATTCAATGCAATGTCTATCAAAATTCTGGCACAATTCTTCACAGACCTTGAAAGAACAATAAGCAACTTTATATAGAAAAACAAAGACCCAGGATAGCCAAAACAACCCTGTACTTACAGGAACTTCAGGAGGCATCACCATACCTGACTTCAAGCTCTATTACAGAGCTATAGTCCTGAAAACAGCTTGGTATTGGCACAAAAATAGACAAGTAGACCAATGGAATCGAACTGAAAACCCTGATTTTAACACACACACCTATGAACACTTGATTTTTGACAAACAAGCTAAAATTATACAATGGAAAATAGAAAGCATCTTCAACAAATGGTGCTGGCATAACTGGATATTGGCATGCAGAAGACTGCAGATAAATCCATGTCTATCACCTTGCACAAAACTTAAGTCCAAATGGATCAAAGATCTCAACATAAATTCAACCACACTGAAACTCTTAGAAAAGAAAGTGGGAGGTACCCTTGAACAAATTGGTTCAGGAGACTGCTTCCTGAACGTAACACCAGTAGCTCAGACACTGAGATCGACAATTAATAAATGGGACCTCCTGAAACTGAAAAGCTTCTGCAAGGCAAAGAACACAGTCAACAAGACAAAAAGGCAGCCCACAGAATGGGAAATGATATTCACTAACCCCACATCTGACAGAGGGCTGATCTCCAAAATTTACAAAGAATTCAAGAAGCAAGCCTCCAAAACATCAAAGTATGCAATTAAACGGTGGGGTACAGAACTAAACAGAGAATTCTCAATAGAGGAGGCTAAAATGGCCAAGAGATACTTAAGAAACTGTTCAACATCCTTAGCCATCAGGGAAATGCAAATCAAACAACTCTGAGATACCATCTTACTCCAGTCAGACTGGCTAAAATCAAAAACACCAAAGACAATTTATGCTGGAGTGGATGTGGAGAGAGGCGAACACTCCTCCATTGCTGGTGGGAGTACCAACTCGTACAGCCACTTTGGAAATCAGTATGGAGATTCCTCAGAAAAATGGGAATAAACCCACCACAATACCCAGAAATTCCACTCTTAGGCACATATCTAAAAGATACAAATTCATACAACAAGAATGTCTGTTCCACTATGTTCATAGCAGCATTAATTGTAATAGCCAGAACTTGGAAGCAACCTAGATGCCCCTCAACTGAAGAGTGAATAGAGAAAAAGTGGTACATTTACACAATGGAGTACTATTCGGTGGAAAAAAAACAATGGAATCTTTAAATAGGCAAATGGATGGCACTAGAAGTAACCATCCTGAGTGAGGTAACCCAGTCACAAAAAGACAAACATGGTATGTACTCACTTATATATGGATTTTAGGCATGGATCAGGATAGTGCTGGTCTGCAATTCCACTGAAAGAGAGTCTGGGAAACAGGAAAGAACCTAAGAGAGATATGCATGGTGCCTCAGAGAAGAGGAATGAGGCAAGATCTCCTGAACAGACTGGGAACATGGTGGGAGGTGTGGGGGGGGTGTGGGAGCTGGGAAGAAGAGAGGTGAAGAAGAGGAGGAGAAAGTAGGTCATGGGGAAACAGGAAGGTTGAGTGGGGAGTAAAATAGGGGGAGTACAGTATGAGAAATACCATAATGGAAGGAGTCATAGGTTTGAAGAGAGATCTGGCACCAGTGAGACCTGTAGCGATCTAAAAGGATGACACCAACTGGCAAGCTAAGTGATAGTGGAGAGACCACCTTAAACTCCCATTCCTGATAATGAACTTCACGTCTACCTTATATGCCATCCTAGAACATTCATCCAGTGACTGATGGAAGCAGAGGCAAACACCCACAATTAAACATTGAACTGAGCCCAGTGACAGAGAGGAGCGATGAGCAAATTGGTAAAGAACAGAGTGACGAAACCAGCAGAGACAGCTGATCTGAACAAGGGGGAGCTCTTGGACCCCAGTCCGACAGCTGGGAGGCCAGCATTGGACTGATCCAGACCCCCTGAGTGTGAGAGTCATTGAGGAGGCCTGGGCAACCTATGGGGCCCTGGCCAGTAGATCAGTATCTATCCCTGGCATACAAATGGACTTTGTGTGTCCATAACACAAAGAGGGATGCTCTCTGAGCCTGGACTCTTAGGGGAGTGCGTGAACCCTGCCTTGAGTGAAGTGACAGCCTCTGGATATCCCCTGTGTGGAAGGAAATGAGGATAGGGTGGGAGGCTGGGGAGATGATGGGGGGTGGTGAGGAGGGGAGGATGAGGAAGCTGGGATTGACATGTGAAGCAAGCTATTTAAAATAAAAAAAATAAAAAAACCAAACCAAACAAAAAAAGAAATGAACTTCCAAATAAACGACTCTTAAATTTCATCCCTTGTTCTATTTCTATCACCTACATGAACTTCCTTTCTGGGAGCAATGATTTTTAGGATTAGGATCTTAGGTAATCCACACGTTTGGTGTAGCTAAGAGTTTAACAGATAACATTTATCTAATGATTACTTTATGTTTAAAGATTGATTGTTTCTGCTTGATTCTTTACCCAAACACTGATGTGAGCAAATATGATTCTGATGTTTCTATCATCTTTCTCTAAGAGCAATAACTCGTTTTTATTCTCACAGTTCTCTCTAAGAACCTGCCAGTATTATGTAGGATCTTACAAGCTGTGACTGGACACGGAAAGTAAGCAGGTGAGTCTCTGGATTGTAAACTGAGAGTTTGATAGGGAGGCTGTCTTTGAGGGGCTGTAGGACTTCCTCAAGGATGTACATCAAGAGAACATGTCTCAAGTTTTTCTTGTAAACAAAAACTCCTTGAAATAAGTTGTGCCTACAGAGATTGACTGACTGGCTGGAACAACAGTCCTATGGAGAGATTGGAATAGTGACAATCAGAGACTAGTTACGGTATCTTGGGCTAGTTCTACCTCTCTAGTACAACCATTCTCCTGCCTACCTCTATGTCCAAACTAATATCAATTATATAATATGCAGAAAACTTTTGGAATCTATTACATTATCTGATCATTAATTCCCCTTAACTATCTATTAAGATAATTTCCACCAATCCAAAGCTAAGGTTACCCTCAGATAACATCTTAAATCTATATAAAAGTTTCCTATCTCAGTGTACCTACCTCTCTGATGTACTCAACAATGTATTTTAAGCTTGCCTTGATTTATGACTCTCTTCGTTGTGTAAAACTATAGAAACTTCATGAAACCGTTTCCACATTGGCATATAGAGTATGGAGTAATGTAAACCTGTGTTCCCAGGCCGTGGTCACTCAAAATGCCTCTAGAATAAACCATCTCTTATTTCCTTTAATTTGAGGGATGCATGTTTTGTTTGAATATCCCAAATATTTTCCTTCATTTTTTTCTCCAAAGAAATCGATAACTTACCATCCTTTTCATTTAAAAGAATTCTTAGCATTTTGCAAATAAAGTACACGTGTACTTCATCCTTTTTATGACTCACTGAAACAGAAACATAAAACACTGATTTTTTTCCCCTTTAGTATTTGAGAACTGACAGCTTTAATTACACCCCTCATCAAGCACGGGCTGAATTTATTCTGACATCAAAATTACTCCAAAGAGTTATAATGAGAATACAGTGGCCAGCAGGTTGCCTCAGATTGCATCAGACAATCACCCTAACCTCTACAGCATGACAGATGGAAGGCAGAGCTTATAGCAGTGCCAGAGTTCCCTCCATGTTTCTGAATTAATCAAGCTGGTGTGCTGATGATCACTATCAGCTGGCTGGTCATAGAAGTAAACCTGTAATGTAAGTTCCAGAAGGCATGAACACAAGAAAAATGGAAGGAAGGAAAGTTCCTGTTAAGTCTCACATTTCTCTACTGTCCACCAACTTCTTGAACAACAACAATAAAAACCAAACAAACAAAAAAGCCAAACAACAAAACAGCAGCAACAAAACCCGTACAGCTCCACTTGCGAAAATGACAGTATGCATCTACTTGTGTTTAGAGTCAATCATGTTTGTTACACTTAAGATAGTAATTTGAACTCTTTGGATATAAGATATTTAAAGAGAATTTCAGACTTTCAAACATATTATGAAACCATGTTATATGTATGTACTATCACAGTGTAGTATTTTTAAACATAAAGTGTATCAAAGCCACAGAGAATTGAGTGCATTAAGCTTTCTTCTGAGCTCAGCTTAGTCATTTCAAATCACCTGGGGTTGGTAGGGGGTGGTGGGGGTGATGGAGAGTGGTGGGGGGTGTTGGGGGGTGGTGAGATTTTTCCATCTCTGTGTCAGTATAGATGAAAACTCCAGTTACTATCTTCAATTCTTTGAGAAGAAAATCTCTATTATTCAGGTGGCTCAAGAGTTAATTGACCCTCCATTATGACAAGAAAAGTCTAAAATGTCAAGAGAAAAATACATGATTCTCAGTAAAATCCACAGTCTTGAGCAGCCACAGGGACAGGTGCCTGACTTGGGAGCTAAGGGGCATGTTCCAAGTGTCAGCAGAACTTCTCTAATCTATTTCATTCCTGTTTGCCAGCTACTGGCTTGCAACTTCTGTCCCATGCACTCAAACTGTGGTCCCTTCATTACTTCCATTTTAGCAATAACTTATAGACAGTACACACTCGCTTCCATCTAGCTGTCTTGTTTGAGAACGTTTGGGTCTGACTGCAATCTCATCTGATTTCCAAGTAGTGTTTATCTAGCTGGAGCCATGTGACATTTTCAAGCACAGTACTCCTTTTTCAGGCTACTCGTGGAACACTTCTGCAAGTCTTTCCAGCCCTACCTCTCCTGGGAGTAGGAAAAACAGTGTGCCTTTATCCTATAAAATAGTACAACTGAGGATTAAAGACAAACATAGATATTCTCAAAACAGAGGTGTGACTCTGAGAGGCCATGTTAGTGGTAGGAAACTGAACTGGCCTTTTATCAGGTCACTTATAGCCTCAGAATTCAGTCTTTTTAAAACTTAAAGTCTTGATACATTCAGTCTACTGTCCAAGTAAAATGCTACATGGCTTCTTCTAGCAACCTTTCAGTTCAGTGGCTCATGTCAGGGCTGTCTCTCTGAGCTATTCAGCCCCGTCATCGTCCCTCCCTCCCCCATCTTTCTGGAGGATGATGACAGTTTGTTCAGACAAGCAGACTGGGAGCCCTGATTTGTTAAGTGCCTGCATTTCCTGTAGAAAGTGACTGCTTGCTCTTTGCAGGAGGCTTGCCATGAGGTCCCTGGTGTAGCAAAGCCCAAAGCCTTTTACTTTCCCTTTTCGCTCAGCAGCTGCATTTCTAGGTCATATGGTAGGTTTGTTCTGCCTCAGAAGCTGTTTTCAAGACAAAGTCAACACGAAAATAACAAACTTAGCCCAAAGACACATGCACAGCAAAGCAATCAGTCTATTAGAAATTCCTAACATTTTCTAGGTTCTTCCTGCATGCCAAAGAGGATCCTCTGCATTTACTTAATGCTAAATCATTTAACTGTCATCATATTAAGCTTCAGAGGACATCATATGTAAATCATGTGTGTGCATGTTAAAAGATTGCATATATATTTATGAGTTCACACAAACACACACATACAAACACACACACACACACACACACACAAGCACACACATACTTTATCTATCTAGAATCACTTTCAATCACTCTCTTTCTCTCCAAATCCATGGACATCTGTGAAGAAATACTACTGCTTGTGTCCAACAAGCCATTCACTTCCAGCCTCCATTAATACTGCCAAGTGGTTCAGACAATAAGATACCCTCCCTGGGTTAACACACTTGCCTGTATCCTTTCTAGGCTCTGTGCATTCCACTTATTTTGGGCCCCATCTACCTGAAGCATATGATCACTTCTAATCAGGTTTTGTTCTCATATGATCAAAGTGTCTATTTTATTTACACTCCTCAAAATGTCTACCAGGCCCTGCATGTTCTGTGACTTCCTCCTAGTTAGCGGACCTGGCTAGTCTGCTGAGCCATCTACCACACACACACACACACACACACACACGCACGCACGCACGCACGCACACACACACACACACACACACATACACACACTTTCATTGGCTATTGCCTTAACTTTGGAGATATAGAGCACTCATTCTTTTTTTTTTATTTAAGAAGCACTCTTATTTATATATCAATCTCCCCATTCCCTCGTCCTCCCGTGCTCCCTACTTTCATCAAATCATATAATAAGTTGCATATTTCAGGGTGAAGTTTGAAGACTGATAAGTTCTTAAAGACTTTGACAAAATCTAACTAATATTTCTAGAAAGAAAATAAAAACTTAAATAATGACAATATTTTGAAATAAGGTTATCAGTAGAGCCCAGATTAAATACTACATTTTAAAAGACAATTTTCTGTAGCCATTTTTGTTCTAGACATATTTTTCTATATATCTATGTCTGCCAGAGGTCAGTTATGATTGTTAGCTTTTAAGTCTTGTCAAATGTATACATTTGAAGCCCTAACTTCCAATGTGACTGTATTTTGACAGAGGCTCTATAAGCAGGTAGTTAGGGTTAAATAAGGATACAGGTAGTGCTGTGTGACCTTTCCAGGAAGCTGACTCAAGTGCAGTTGCTACAGAGTCATGGTCATTGAGCATCATAAGTCAGCTTGCTTTTCTGACGTCTTCAGAGGCTCATGACTCACTTTTCCCTTCTTTCCATCTCTTTTCTAAGCACGCTTCTCTCACACTCTGGGATTCCCCACTCTTTCTCTACACTCCCTCTTGGTTCCATGGAGTTGCGTGTCTGCCAAGTGGCGGTCTGGTTCTCAAACTTCCAAGTCTAACTCAAAAGAGTGTGAGTCCCCCTCTTCCTGCTCAGCTCCCTCCTCCAGGTAGCTACTGGCATCTGCATCTTGCCTGACCTAGGATTATTCTCTTAAACCGTATTAGTTGCCTAGCTTTCTTCAGATTCTATTCTTAAGTTATCACACTAATTAGACCAGAGACCCCACGAATGAGACCCAGTTTCTCCAGGTACATGTTGCACCTGAGGTAGGATTCCACAAATATTTGAGGTAACACTATTCTTTGTGCACCCTGAACAACAGAGGAAGAAGTAGAATAGCCAAACACCTTGATCTTAGACATATCTTCCAGAACTGTGAGAAAAATACCTCTGCTCGTTAAGCTATCCAGTCTATAGTATTTTATTATAATGGTGTGCACAGCTGAGAACAAGACCCTGTTATAGTTGCAGTAGTGCCTCCCAGCATTTGCTCATGTTTTTCTCTCATACAGGCACCCATATACAGTGGCTTCAGGTGACCAGAAATGGACAGTTTATTATACACTCCTAGACTTAGAAATGTGAAATATATCTGTTTTTTTGAATAGCATGCCTTTTCACTGCAAATAACTCTCTCTTTCCTCTCTCTCTCTCTCTCCCCCTGTGTTTTTGCTTGGCATATTAAATGATATATTCTTTATCATTTTTATTTGTGGATAAGAACAAGTGGAAATATCTCAGCATTATGAAAACTGCTGTTGGCCTTGCCTAGTTCCTAGCTGCTTCTCTCATCCATAATTCACTAGAGTGAGTAAGAACTGTATATTGCCCAAAATGCAGGTTTCAGGTAATGATCTTAAGCAGTGTTAGGGTTGCAGTCCCTTGATGTTTCCATTAAAGCTATCACTGTATGGAAGTGGGAAAATACACTCAAAGTTGCAGGTGTTGATGGAGCTCATGGAGCCCATTTAGACTTTCTTAGGTGCACTTGAATTAGGAGATTGATAGACCTAGTTAGGTGATGGGATTTGTCGTCACAGTGTGGGAGTTTACCAGAGTCCTCTCTAAAGCTGTAACTGTGGAGATGATTCCTAACACAATCTAAAAGAGGCACCTACGTTCACAAGCCCCCATCCTTCTCTCAGAGCCTCTGAGGTGGATCTGTGTCACCCCAGATCATGGGAAATGTACCAAGCTGAGTCAATCCAGGATTCCCGAAAGTTCATCAAAGTGCCTGTTATTTCTCTGCCAGAAACAGAACTGTAGATGGCTTGTAATGTTTTTTAAATACTGTGGGGACAGGTTCCAGGGCCAGTCAAACTATGAATTAGTATGAATCATGGGGCTGACCCAGGCATGCTTTAAGCCACAGACAAGAACAACCTTAACAGAAATAGCTATGTAACTGCAGCTTGTACATTCCGAGGCATGCCGTGTTCTGCTTCCAGAAGGGAAGGAGCAGGAAGGATAAGCTTGGTGTCCCGAGCCATTGCTGTAACAATCTGGAGGTCTGTTCCTGTAAAAACTGCTGCCTCAGATACTGATGGGGACGGTCAACACAAGAGCCAGGTACCCCTCCCACTGTGGGTCCAGGGCCTTGCCCACTCACTCCACCAAGGAGGAAAAGAGAATACATAAGACATTTGTTTACTGGGAAAAATAATAAATCATATGAAGTCTAACTTCCAATGACTTTAGCTTGATGTAACAAACCAACCCCTAAGATACAACAAACAAGGAAGGCTTTTAAAATAACACTTAAATTATAATAAAAGAATATACAAGAATCCATCCATAGCTGATTTCATTAATATTAATTGTTTAAAAGAAAACAACACACAAAATAATATAGTTCTTTTGTTCCCAGGCAGAAGATCTGATGAGGGGAAAAAAAGCCAGATGCAGAGCAGCGATAATAAGTCCTTACTTTCAGTTATTTACATCTGCTTCCTCCCCACAAGGGCCTTTAGCCTGTCACTGATTTGTGTATGAGTTCGAGGTATGAAAATGTAATAAAGATATCTTAGTAACAAGAGACAAAAAATAAACTGCATTCAATTATCAGAAGAAACTAATTTTTTAAACAGCAAGCAAGAACTCAAAGGCGTTGACTCTTATATTGCTCAGGCAGAAGTTTCAAACGTGACTCCAGCAGAGGACCTTTCTCTGGAGCCCTGTGCTGCTCACGGATGCAAGGATCAAACATCCTCCCCTCTGTACCTGCACCTGGAGGACAGATTGACAGACGGTGACATTCTAAGTGAATTCCTTAGAGTCAAATACCCTGACCCACTCAGCAACTCCAAGTTCACTTCCACCTCCTCCAGACACAGCACTCCTGGCTGTCGCTCCTGGCAACACTGAGAAAAATCTGCTCTCTCCAGGCACATTGCTTCACTTCCCAGCTGCATTCTTATCATACCTACTTGTTTCCATGCATACCCTGGGGCTTTAAGGACATGCAAGTTCCATTTGCTAGTTCATCTCTTAGACATTCATGTAGTTATGTTTCGTGACATGTTCTGGGTCTGGGTGTGACAGGTTCTATGGAAAGGACCCTATTTTAAACAGGAGCATCTGACCTTAGGTAAACAAGTGTCTGAGCCTGTGTGCTCATATCTATAAATGGGCATGAAAATCCTTATAACCCACAAAGTTACTGTCATGGTAAAATCTGATGATGTAGATGAAGTTATTGACATGTTTCCAAATGTAACAATGCCCAGTGATTGTTTCTCATGACAAATATCTACTGACTGGTGAGCCCAAAGACTTAGTTCACTCTTGCCGTTCACAGTGTCAATTACTTGTGATAAAATACAAAAAAATCCCTCATATGAGCCGGGCGTTGGTGGCGCACGCCTTTAATCCCAGCACTTGGGAGGCAGAGGCAGGCAGATCTCTGTGAGTTCAAGACCAGCCTCCAAAGCCACAGAGAAACCCTATCTCGAAAAACCAAAAAAAAAATCCCTCATATGTATGCATTTGTATATTTTTGTGTCAGTTATTGTAGAGGATAAAGTAGTCTGGCCAGGTTCTACGTGGAGATGATGGAATACCACTAAGCTGGGTGGTTTGTGAACAATTGACATATATTTTTCACATTGATGGATTCTTGGAAGCCCTAAATCAATAGTCTTTGGTAGATTCACAGGTAGTGGTCACTAGCGATGACCTTGCACAGTGGAATGACCAGCAAGGTCTCTGATAGTATCTCACAGTTGTGCTCTTATCATCCAGTTTCCCCAAAGACATCCCAATACTGCCACATTGTGTGTAGAATTTGGAGTTAAAATTAAGGAGACTGTGGAACAACCATAGGAAAGAGGACAACAGGGCAAGCAGGTGATAAGGAGGGGAGACAGTACATATCTCCACTGAGTAAATTCTAATGTGAGAAAATACAGAAATTTGTTATCTATGCACAAAATTGGCAGAACACTTCAGGAAGAGGAAACACCTAGCACAAAACCCTGGAGGCAGACACCTATGAATTCAGTGAACCTGGGTCAGTGCACAGAGGGTGTCAAAATGAAGTCAGGAGAAAGCATCTCTACAAGTAGAAGCCACTAGAAGGTTTGCAGATCATAATGCAGTAGCTAGAGCAGGTTTACATCAAAATATTTGTCATGTTGTATTGATGCTGTAGGGGCAGCATGAACAACCAGGCCCTTAGAAAGAGATCTGTGGCCTGAGATTAGAGGTGATAGAATTTTGGGCCAGAGATAGCAGTGGGATGATAATAAATATTTGGATTGGGCGTACAGTTTGAAGGTAGAGCCAATAGGAACATCTTGTAAAATGGATATCAGATAGGAAAGGAGTCTATGAATAATTTTTACAATGCCTTAATTCAACTCCTGGCCATAAAAAGCTCCCCAAGGAAATTATTTAACCTGTAAAGATTTAGGAGCTTGTAGAAGGAAGGTAAGGATTACATATAATGATTATTACATAGTCTTTCCAAACATCTATTTCTTTGAGATACGGTTATGCAGAGACTTTTATGAGGACTAAAGGGACATATCTTCTTTATTTTATTCAGAGGCTCATGACTTACAAAGAGAGATGAAGCAGAAGGGAAGGCAGCTGTACACCTAGCAGAAATGTGGCCTTTCTAAAGTACTGAGGCAGTGTAGTAGCTGGCTTGAAGGAAACTGGGAAGAGAGTCACTTATGTGTGAGTTTGACTCAACTATTTATTATCCTCAGTTTCTTCATGTGTAAAATGAGCACTGAAACCACACGGTATTATAAAAACCTGTAGAATTTGTCCTTGAAAAAGATGGAAAGCAGCAATGAGAAGCCAAAGGAGATGAAGAGGTAGATGTATGTGTTTGTGCAGTGTGTGTGTGTGTGTGTGTGTGTGTGTGTGTGTGTGTGTGAAAGAGAGGGAAAAAGAGAGAGAGAGGTGTTTGTGTGGCTATGTATGAGTATGTATATGTGTGAGTGTGTGGTATATACGTATGTGGTATGTGTGCCTGTGTGTGTGATACATGCTTGTCTGTGTTTGTTGTTCATATATGTATGTGTATGTGTCTATGTGTGTAGGAAAGATGTGTGTTTGTGTGTGTGTGTGTGTGTATGTGTGTATGGGGAATTTGTTCTCTACTGTTCTTTCATTATTGATTTATAGTGCCACTACTCAGCCAGTTTACATTAAGTAGTAATTTATATATATATAGTATATATATTTATATACTATATTTATAATATATATATATATATTTGTTCATAAGTCCAAGTGAATTTTCTTCATGAACTGAAATAGTAACTTAATTATTTTCTCTGAAATCAATACTGGCAAAAGGACTAAGGATATAGTTCATCAAGTATAGATTTCTCCTGTAAAACATTCTCCCACAGGAAGGTTAAACACCTGAACTGAGAGCTGGAGATGTAGATTAGATATAGCCCTCCCCTAGCACATGTAAGAAGCTAGGATCATCCCCCATGATCACAAAATCAAGGAAAAAACAAAGAAATGAACAGAAAGTTATATTTCCGTTGGCCATCTCCTCAACTGCAGGCCTAGCTCTGGATCCATGGTTCACGAACTGGTGAATCTCTCCCTCCTACTCACTACACCCCTGCTACCACCTCCATAATCACCGCCCAGTCCCAGACCATGGCTCGTGTACTAGCTTTGCCTACACTAAGTCCAATCAAGAAGTTCATTCACCAAGCCGGGCGGTGGTGGCACACGCCTTTAATCCCAGCACTCGGGAGGCAGAGGCAGGCGGATCTCTGTGAGTTCGAGGCCAGGCTGGACCGACAGCCTCGAAAACAATACAGAGAAACCCTGTCTCGAAAAACCAAAAAAAAAAAAAAAAAAAAAAAAAAAAAGAAGTTCATTCACCAGCTTTACTTGGCCATGCTCGGATAATGCAGCTCTTAAACTGGGCTAACCCAAGAGAGGTTAGAATTTCATACCAGACATATAACCAAAGCAAGAAGTCCACATGCCCACATTATGTCACAATAAGCAAAACAGTGTAAAAGACCAACACAGCATGTTTCCAATAAAATTCATTAGTCCTAAAGAAATGTTCTCTAATGAGAGAGAGAATAATAAAAGGGGTGGATTTGGGTGGGTGGGAGGTAGGGAAGATCTTGGAGGAGGGGAATCCATAATTAGAAAATAGTGTATGTGAAAAAGTCCATTATCAATCAAAAAATTCTTAGATGAACACGAGGACACAGAATTTAAGAGAGCAATCCTAAACTTTATCAAAGAATTCAACGAATTAAAGAAGACATAAGTATACTATTGAACTTCAAGAGGATAACAATAAACACCTGAATTATTCTCTCCCAAATCATGTTTGGCTGAATGAAATAAGGAAGAAACTTCAGGATTTGGAAACTGAGTTTAGTAAACAGATAGAAGTGTTGAGGAGAAATTGAAACTGAAATAAAGATGAATTGTAAACACTCAATACTCCAAATAAAGAACTGACAGAAAATCCTTAGAAGTGAATGGGCCAAGTAGATGCAGAACATCAGGACTTGGAGACAAAATAGAGGAACTGGACTAGTTAAAGAAAGAATATGAAAAAAAAACTTTAAGAGCACATGTGAAGGAAACACACAAAAATTGCAAAACATCATGAAAAAAACAAATGCTCAAATTATAGGCAATGGGGAAGGAGAAGAAACCCGGGTCAATGGCATAGGCCAGGTTTTCAGCAAAATCTCAGAACACTTCCCCAGTTTAAGAAAAGACACACCATATAGATACAGGAAGCACACAGAACACCAAATAGGACCAAAGAAGAAAATTTCCAAGGCTTATAATAAAAAATTAAATATACATAGCTAAAAGGGACTGTTGAGAGCATCAAGAGTAAAACCACCGTGCCAGTTACAAAGGAAAGGCTACGAGAACAGCAGCCAATTTCTCAGTGGAAACTTTAAGAGCCAGAGGGGCTGGCAGTGATGCTCTTCAAGTTCTAAAAGACTAATTCCAACCACTACAGTATCCAGCAAAACTATCTGCCATAGTTGAAGTAGAAGGAAAAAAATCCCTTGCTATAAATAAGCTAAGAGAATTTACTCCTGATAAACTAGCTCTACAGATAATGGTGGGATCAATACTTCTGATGGAGAGAGGAAAAAACACAGCCAAGAGACTGTAGAATGACAATAAGTGAAGCTATAATTACTAAAACACAAACTACAACTGAGAGCACAAACAGCTAAAAAGAAAAATGACTGCAATGACTACAGTCAACACACACTGATTTTTGTTGTTTTCTTCAAGACAGGGTCTGACAGTATAGCCCTGACTGTCTTGGAACTCCCTATGTAGACCAGGCTAGCCTTGAACTCACAGGGAGAGAGAGAGAGAACTGCCTGTCTCTGCCTCTCAACTACTGGAATTAAAGGCAAGTGCCACTATGCTCAGTTTACACATACTATTCCATAACAAATTTAAATTATCAAAGGCTTCAACTGTCCAATCAAAAGATACAGGCTGGCTGAATAAAAGAAGTAAAGAGTCCATCTTTTTGTCATCTACAAGGAATTCATCTTAACTTCAAAGATAGGAGACACTTTGAAGCAGTAGTGTAGAAGTAAAATCATGAAGTTGTTTTGATTTACATTTCCCTAGTTGCTAAGGAGTGTGGAACACTTTGTAATATCTCTTAGCCATTTTTATTATTTCTATTGGGAACAAAGCTTATAATATGTAGATAATTTTATAAACAAAATATGCACTTATTGTACTAATCAAATTATAAATAATACTATAAAATGTTATAAAACTAAATACTCTAAATAAAATTATTACATTATATTATAAGAACAATTTGGAACAATGTCCATAGGGTATAAAACCCTAAATTCATAAGTTTTGTTTTTGTGTGATGTTTTTTGTAAAGGCACTCCATTCAGACCTTGCTGCATGTTGGAAAAATAGAAAGATATTGACCACGAACACCAATAAGTCCTTCCATACTGATAAAAAACCTCCCCTTAATATTACCCAAGTTTATTTAACTTACATGCATGTAACTTATCCTGAATGTCACTCTGAGGCTGTGCACAGAATTTCACACAGGGGAAAGTAAAAGAAATAAAGAAAAACAATGAAGACATCTATCTCATCTCTGTGAAAGACAAAACAATGTCCCCTGCATTGTCCTCTGAAAATCTGATCATAAATCATAATAATCATCATAATAAATAATAACAAATCATAATTTAGTTTCAGAACTGTATGCTTAAAGTTCCACAGAGGAAAAAGGCCCAGACTTGCATTACTAAGTCACCTGTCCAGGCTTGTTATTAGGTTTATTATGTTTCCACAGAAACATTGTATGAGGGGAGTAGAGAGATGGTGGCTTCAATCCTTTCTGATAACAAAAAACAATCTTATAAAGTTAAAAAAAGCAATTTTAAGTAACATTTATTTATCAATGGAGTTCCTAAGACTTCATAAATATGCATACATATGTGTGTATGTAAACATGTAAGTACATATATGTGTATGTTCATTCCGTCTAAATGTTGATTTTACTAAATCAGGTGTGAAAATGGAATTAATTTCACAGAATTCTAATACTAGCAGTCAACAGGTTTAAACCCTCGTCTTAGTTATTTTTCTATTCTATTACTGTGAAGAGACATCACAAGGCTGCTCTTATAAAAGAAAACATTTAATTGGAGGCTTGCTTACAATGATAGAAGGTTAGTCCATGATCATCATAGCATAAAGCACATAGGCAAGATACTGAAGCAGTAGCTGAGAGTTTTACATCCTGATGGGGGGGGCTGATGTGAGCTTTTGAAACATCAAAGCCCACCATCAGTGACACACCTCCTCCAACAAGGCCACACCTTCCAACCTTCCCAAACAATTACACTACCTGGGGACTATGCTTTCAAATATATGAATCTATGGGCTCTATTCTGGATGTCACTAGTAGAAACCATCCTGAGTGAGGTTACCCAGTCACAAAAAGACAAACATACTCATATATGGATTTTAGACATGAAGCAGGAAAGTGCCAGCCTACAATCCCACCACCAGAGAGTCTGGGAAAGAGGGAGGACCCTAAGAGAGAGATACTTGGTACCCCAGAGATGGGGAAGGTGACAGGATCTCCTGAGTGGACTGGGAGCATGGCGGGAGGGACAGGAAACTGGGGTAAAGTGAGGGGTGAAGAGAAGGGGAGAGGAGGACATGGGGAAGCAGAAAAGTTGAGTCAGGGGAAGAATAGAGGAGAACACGATGAGAGATACCATAATGGAGGGAGTCATTATAGATTTGAGGAGAGATCTGGCACTAATAAGATTTCCAGAGACCTATGAGGATGATACCAACTGGCAATCTAAGAAATAGTGGAGAGGCTAATTTAAATGCCCTTCCCCGATAATGAGACTGACAACTACCTTGTATGCCTTCATCCAGGGACAGATGGAAGCAGAGGCAAACACCCACAGCTACACACTGAACTGAACTCCTGGAAGCCAGTTGCAGAGAGGGAGGAATAATGAACAAAGAGATCATGAAACCCACAGAAACAGCTGACTTGAACAAGGGGGAGCTCATGGACCCCAGACTGATAGCTGAGAGGCCAGCATGGGACTGATCCAGACTCCCTGAACATGGGTGTCAGTGAGGCAATCTTCGGGGCCTCAGGTACTAGATCAGTATTTAGCCCTGTCATCTGAATGGACTTTGGGAGTCCATTCCACATGGAGGGATGCTCTCTCAACCTGGACACATGGGAGAGGGCCTAAGCCCTGACCTGGATGATGTGACAGATTTTGGAGATCCTCCAGGAAGGGCCTCACCCTCCCTGGAGATTTGAGTGGGGATTGGATGGGGGGCTGGAGGAGCTGGCATGCGGGGGAGCTTGTTTCTAATTTAAATTTAAAAAAACATTAAAAAATAATAACATGTATGTGAACCACATATGAGAATGTTTAATACTGAGACTCAAAACAAGAGGCTCATTAAACATCAAGCAGAATTTCAGTGTAAACTGTAAAAGATGCAACTTAAGTAAGAAAAGTAACTCATTCAGTGAATGTATACAAAGACATCTACATATCTTTTCTGAAAAACATTCTTAAAATCTATTATTGGCAAATATATTTCTATAGAGAGCTATAATTTATTCTTGGCAAAGAAAACTCAGTACCAAAAGTATATGGCTTTCATAATCTTTCAGCAAAGTAAAAATTTAATGAAAATAACAAAATAACTTTCCTCTCCTGTTAGACAATGTCCCTTAAGTATTCCCAGAGACATGCTTCTGGGGAAATAAAGTCTCTGCTCTTTTTCCTCTGGTTTATAAAATATATTTTGTAAAGTCTCACCAGTTAAAAAGGTACATTACTGCATCAAAATTAGATAGAATGAGTTGATTTCCACAAAACAAGTTTTAATTGTTTTGAAAATAGTGGGCACAGACTTTAGTGTAAATATTAAAGTGAAAATTGCAGGAAAGAACAGCAAGATAGATCAAAGGCGCAATCCACTAGACTCTAGCTTGGTGAACAGATGAGTATAATAAAGAACTACTTATTAGGAATTATGAGTTTAATATGAGCTACTTGCAGGAACATGAACAACTGAAGCAATCCTTTCTGTCTTGTAGCGATGTTAACTGCCTACACATCCTTAGGTATGGGCAGATCCTGTGAGCCCCTCCTCCACCCGTGATGGAATGTTAATGGGCCCAATCTTGCACAGGTCTCCCAGGTAGTCACAGTCAATTTTGTAAAGAGCTATAGATGCAGCCATTAGCTCTGTCACAAATGAAGCTGTGAATCACAGACACTAGAGCCGTACTTCTACAGCTCCATGGTCCCAGGCTAAAAGAGTTTGCTTTCTGTTGTGTTTAAACTGACACTGAGTATTTTGTGGAATTCCTTCCTGATACCTCTTGAAAAGTTAAGACTTCGCAATGGGGCCAAATTTACCCTGTAAATGTATAAACATTACACATATATGATATACATGTAAACTATATGAATTTGTTAACTATAGACACGTAGGATATACATGCCTACAGTTCACCTATTTCATTATTTTTTTTTATAATCTGACCTTTAATGTTGCAGTTTCTCAACTAAGATGTGCTGGTTGCTGCATTTTATGTAAGTCTGAAAAAGGGCCTCTAAGTTCCTAGTGTTGGAGATGCTGGGCTCAGGGAGATGGTATTGAAAGATGGTGTGGGAATATCAACAAGTGGAGCCTAGTAGAGGAGGATTAATGATGGGGGATGTCCTTCTGTGTATATATTTCTCTTATTGGTTGATGAATGAAACCCTATTGGCCAATAGTCAATAGAGGCAGGAAGATAGGTGGGACTGGGAGATGAGAATTCTGGGAAAGGTAGGCAGAGAAGGACCACAGAAGAATGCCACGGAGGGACTGATAAGGCCATGTAGAAACACATAGGTTTATAGAAATGGGTTAATGATTAAGTCAAAGCTAGCCAATAGGAAGCCCTAGCCATCAACCAACAGTTTAGTAATTAATACAGCATCCATATGCCTATTAGAAGCTTAGGGCAGCAGGACCTGGCAGAACAAGAAACTCCAGCAACAGTTTAGTTCACTGAAGATATGGCTTCAGAAAGCCTTGTGTAAGCCTCTCCTTGCTACCTTCCTGCTTAGTGATGTCATTTGCTCCTCCCACCTACACTCACAAGGCTGCTATCTGCCATCACCCATTACAGCTAAGTAGGCCTCTTCTCAGAGTCTGCACCATGCCTTTTGGGCTTTTAGCTTTCAAAACTATGAATTAACTGTATCGTTTTTCATTATAAAATTACTATGCCTCAGGTTCTTTTTTATAAGCAATGAAAAATAGACTAATATATTAATCAACTGAAGATATAATAATCCAAACCCAGGACTTCTACAAAACTCAGATATACCATGCTTTTGTCTATGTTTTTTCCATTTGTGATTCTTTCATGATATCAAGTCCTAGAGCAGCAACCTGACCAGTGGTTTTAATACATAAAACTGTTTAAAGCAAATGTCTTTGTTGTTTGATCCTTGAAGTATTGAAGGAAGGCACACATAGATTTTGCTATTCAGTGGAAATTCAGTTTACCAAATGTTTGGCTGTTGCGTGTAGAGAAAATTCCCGAGTCCTTCTTTCTATCTCATAATCTTCTAATCACTTCTAATTTGCTACATCACCTGTGGAGAACAATCTCAACTCAATTCTATCAGCAAACTTTCAATCTACCACTGCCTTTCCCTATGTGTTTTATGCAGGGGATTTCTTTCAAAGTAGCAACAAGGCTGGGTTTATATTGGAAATCTGTCAAATTGTACAAAACACTCCTTTATTGGATTGGCTGTTTACCAGATTCTCTGGCCTGCTCTTGGACTGAAACTGCCTAAGCTGCCCAGTTGGCTTTATCACAGGTGTGCCATTTTGACACAAACTCTTTACACTATCATGTTTGGGGATTAAATTTTTCTTAGGAGGATTATGATAAAAAAAATCAATGAGAGCAACTTCATGTTTTACTAACCGGTCAAGTTAGCTTATACCCTGTGGACTATCCGATCAGAGACTCAGCAAATCTGAAAACGTGGTTGTAGAGTCCCAGGGTAAAGGAGGGGAGCTAAGCTCAGCTCCAGAAAAACAGAGGCTCTTAATGGAATTTACAGTATGTGAATAGCAGGGATGCCTAATATTTAACTGCCATTACTGCAAGGCTGTATTGAAATCTTCAAGTCTCATGACGGTTATAAAGGAACTAAGCAGGGTTTATAGGGGCTCACAGAGACTGAAGCAGCAATCACAGAGCCTGCATGGGTCTGTGCCAGATGCCCTGCATACGTGTTATGGTTGTTAACTTGTTGTTTTTGTGGAACTCCTAACAGTGGGAGGTGAATGTATGTCTGACTCTTTTGTCTGCTCTTGGGACCCTTTTCTTCCTACTGGGTTGCCTAGGTCAGCTGTGATATGAGGGTTTGTGCCCAGTCTCAGTGTGTCTTCTTGTGTTGAAATTCAGGTTGATATCCATGGGAGACATGCTCTTTTTTGAAGGGAAACTAAAGAGGAGTGGATCTGGGGGAGAGGAGAGGTAGGAAGGGAATTGGGAGGAGTGGAGGGAGGGGAAGGTGTGGTTGGTATGTATTGTATGAGAGAAGAATAAAACAAAATAAAATACAGGTGTTTTTGGAAAATAATCCTGTAATGAAGGGTTGGGAGAAAATTGGGAGTAGGTTCAAGAGTACTGTATTTTATTGTAATGAAAGGATACAGAAAACTGTCTGTCTGACATACATATAGACAGACACCATTTAACCATAGAGCATCATTGAGAAAACTGGTCCTGTGTAACCAAGACAACATTTAAATGAACTATCATTTAAAGTGCGAAACACCTGTCTCTGGAAGTGTAAGCACAATGGGGCCAATGGGTACTCTGCTTCAGCTGTGTTGGATAGTTGCTTCATTAATTTGACACAAGCTGGAGTTGTCTGAGAAGAGGGAAACTCAAAAGAGAAAACGACTCCATCAGATTGGCCTATAGTCAAATCTGCCGGGGCATTGTTCTTGATTAATTATTCATAATTGATATGGGAGGTACCAGGAGGGCCTAGCCCACTATTGGTGGTGTTATATTTGGGTTGGTAGGCCTGGGTTGTAAAAAAAAAAAAGCAAACTGAGGAAACTATAGGGAGCATGCCAGTAACATTCCTCCATGGCATCTACCTCATATTCCTGCCACAAATTCCCTACATGGTAGCTACAAACTATAAACTGAAATGAACTCTTCCTTCTCACAAGTAGCTTTGGGTCATGGTGTTTTATCATAGCAATAGAAACCTAACTAAGACATGGCACCCCTGAATATCAAACAGATCCACACACAGACATACAGACCCAGACCCAGATACACACCACACTGAAACCAACATCCAATATCACCTGAGACAACAGCCTATTTCTGGATTAGCAACCCTAGTGTTAATAATCTGATCAACAGACCAGAAAGTGTTCACCAACACAACTATCAGGAAAGTCAGTAACTTTAAAAAGACGTGCACAAGCAATGAAAATGATCACTAATTATAGATGATATAAGGAACAGCATACAACTCACATTTGAGAAGCAGTCTTGTGAGCCTTGGGTGACTTTAAATGCAACGCCTCTGTGGGCTGAGATGGACAAGGACAGTGGTTCTCAACCTCCTTAATGCTGCAACCCTTTAATACAGTTCCTCATATTGTGACCCCCCAACCACAAATTATTTTGTTGCTGTTTTACAACTGTAATTTTGCTATTGCTATAAATCATAATGTAAATATCTGATATATGACCCTAAAGGAGTTGTGACTCACAAGTTGAGAACCACCGGGAAGATGTAAATATTAGAAGACATGGGGCAGATAGAAAGGAGAAAAGACATTCCTACGTCGGAGTCTCCATTTAGCAGATGATAAAAAAATTCAAGTGAGGTTTTTTTCTGTTGTGGATGCTGTTTGTTTACTTGCTTATTTTGTTTTTATTAGACACTGACATAAAGATGTCCAGTTTAGTGAACAGACAGTGTAAAGAGAAGCCTTCCAGGAATAGTTTTACAAGTGATGGGGAGAGGTAGCAAAATTGGTAGGTCTTTGCTAAGAAGTGGATTCTTGCCACCGAAACGGGAGACATGAGGCAGAGTTCTGTTCTGGGGATATCAATTGGTTAGGAGCCTGAGAATGCAAAGCTATGGTCTCAAACAGAGACTAATGTCCCTGGGAGGAATGTGAGAAGTACTTATTGTGTGCATATCCTTGACCACATGGAGAATATTAGAAATGTGAAAACACTGGTGGGCTATGGCATTGCTCATGCATCATGAAGCGGTCTAACGAATTATCTTTAAATTTTAATTATCATGAAGCGGTCTAACGAATTATCTTTAAATTTGTTAGTGCAGTCAATTGCAAAACACCACAAGTGGCTCCTGGCATACAAAGATCTCCAATAAGCACTGGGGATATTAAAAAAATTGAAGAAACTTCATGCTACTGCTAAAATATAATATATTATTATATATTATAATTTATTTTCTAAATGAGCTAAGCTGTGTAATTTAAACTATGTGATTTATTCTGTCTGTCTGTTATCCACCTAATATGTCTTACTTTGCTTGCCATGTGGAAACATTACAGTGCTTTAACATACCATTTGTGTGTCTTAAGAGAACTGTACTGCCTTCCCACTGCACTGGGTTGTTCCATCTTCTTCAGCACGCCACACTGTCTGCTCCCTGATTTATTCCCACTGCTCCTCATGTCCAGTACAGACTGGGTTCTATATTCTCTAATTATCCTTCAAAAACTATCTCATGCTATTTCTTCTCAACACTTTCCCAGCTTCCCATCACTGGGATCCTGATTTATCCTTGCGTTTTCCCACTGGCAACCCAGTCTGTGGTACAAGACATCACAGTCCTAGAATAGTATCCCAAAAGCTGAGCTCGAGCCAAGCACTTAGATAGCTTCGCTGTGGTTAGAAATCTCTTCTTCTCTTTCACTGCAGGGGTGACCATAGCAACCATAGAGAGAATGCTTGCTCTTGGTGTGACTTGAGTATAATTAGATCCAATGTGAAACATGTACACAAAAATCTGTAATAGTTTCTAACAAAATACATCTTTTATTGGCAGTAAAATTCGTTTAGCTGACAGTGTCACTATGCAGCTAAAAATAGCCCCCTCCATGTACCCTCTCCTCTGTAGTCTCTCTACTTCATGGTCTCCCCCAGAGTCAGGGGACAGATGAACAGTGTGACAAGGAAGGCATGTACAAGAAGAGGTAAGATGAAAGAAATCCAGAACTTCCTCACTACAAGTGGAAGTGAAGCTTGATCAACATTCTAGTGTCATTGATACTAGAAAAAAAATGCTAGATTAAAAGGGAAAAGAAGCCTAAAGGGAAGTTCTAGGCACTGTGGGCAGGATGCAGATTTCTCTGATAGCTAATAATCGAATAGCCATTCTACAGAGATTTCCCTTTTACTGCCTCAATTCTTTCTGTCAAACAGCAACAAAAAATTGTTGTTTTGAGGCTGTTTGACACAACCCTCACTCCACGCTCCAGGGAAGGTGCGACCCTTCATGGGGGATCTCCAAAATCTGTCATATCATCCTGGTCAGGGCCTAGGCCCTGCCCGATGTGTCCAGGCTGAGAGAGCATCCCTCCATGTGGAATGGACTCCCAAAGTCCATTAAGATGACAGGAATAAATACTGATCTAGTACCCAAGGCCCCAAAGATTGCCAAGGTCTCCTCACTGACACCCCGGTTCAGGGGGTCTGTATCAGTCCCATGCTGGCCTCTCAGCCATCAGTCTGGGGTCCATGAGCTCCCCCTTGTTCAGGTCAGCTGTTTCTGTTTCACCTGCCCAGTCTTGACCCATTTGCTCATCACTCCTCCCTCTCTGCAACTGGTTTCCAGGAGTTCCGTTCAGTGTTTTGTTATGGGTGTCTGCCTCTGCTTCCATCAGCCACTGGATGAAGGCTTTGGCATGACATACAAGGTAGTCATCAATCTCATTATTGGGGAAGGGCATTTAAGGTAGCCTCTCCACTATTGCTTAGATTGTCAGTTGGTGTCATCCTTGTAGATCTCTGGAAATACCACGAGTGCCAGATCTCTCCTCAAACCTATAATGACTCCCTCTATTATGGTACCTGTCATCCTGTTTTCCTCTATTTTTCCCCAACTCAACCTTCCTGTTTCCCCATGTCCTTCTCTCACCATCTCTTATCTACTTCTCCCCTCCCCCATGCTCCAAGCCCACTCAAGAGATCCTGTCCCATTCCCCTTCTCTAGGGTACCATGCATAAAATTCTAGCAACTTGAATCCATGAACACATCAGAAAAATCATCCAAGGTGATCAAGTAGGCTTCATTCCAGGGATGAAGGGATGGTTCAACATATGAAAATCTATCAATGTAATCCACTATGTAAGCAAACTGCAAAAGAAAAACCACATGATCATCTCACTTGATACTGAAAAAATCTTTGACGAAATCCAACATCCTTCTATGATAAAGGTCCTGGAGAGATTGGGGATAATAGGAACATACCTGAATATAATAAAAGCACTATACAGTAAACCAACAACCAACATCAAACTAAATGGGGAGAAACTCAATACAATTCCTCTAAAATAAGGAACAAGCCAAGGCTGTCCACTCTGTCCATATCTCTTCAATATTGTACATGAAGTTCTAGCTAGAGCAATAAGACAACAGAGATCAAGAGTACACAAACTATAAAGTAAGAAGTCAAACTTTCACTATGTGCAGATGATATGACAGTTTACATAAGTGACCCCAAAACTCAACCAGGGAACTCCTACAGCTGATAAACACCTTCAGCAAAGTGACAGGATACAAGATTAACTAAAAAAGATTCAGTAGGCTTATTATCTACAGACGATAAAAGGGCTGAAAAAGAAATTAGAGAAACATCACCCTTTACAATAGCCACAAACAACATAAAATATTTTGGGGTAACTCCAACTAAACAAGTGAAAGACCTGTATGACAAGAATTTGAGTCTTTAAAGAATGAAATTAAAGAAGATACCAGAAAATGGAAAGATCTCCCATGCTCTTGAGTAGGTAGGATCAAAATAACAAAAATGGCAATCTTGCCAAAAGCAATCTACAGATTCAATTCAATCCCCATAAAAATCCCAACACAATTCTTTACAGATCTTGAAAGAACAATAATCAACTTTATATGGAAAAAACAGGACAGTCACAACAACCTGTACAATAAAAGGAACTTCTGGAGGCATCACCATCCCTGATTTTAAGCTCTTTTATACAGCTATAGCCCTGAAAACAGCTTGTTATTGGCACAAAAACAGACAGGTAGACCAATGGAATCGAATTGAAAACCCTGATATTAACACATACACTTAGGAACACTTGATTTTTGACAAAGAAGCTAAAATTATACAATGGAAAAAAGATAGCATCTTCAACAAATGGTGCTGGCATAACTGGATGCTGGCATGTAGAAGACTGAAGATAAATCCATGTCTATTGGCATGCACAAAACTTAAGTCCAAATGGATCAAAGGCCTCAGCACAAATCCAGCCACACCGAATCTCTTAGAAGAGAAAGTGGGAGGTACCCTTGAATGAATTGAGACAGGAGACTGCTTCCTGAGCATAACACCAGCAGCACAGACACTGAGATCGACAAATAATAAATGGGAACTCCTGAAACTGAGAAGCTTCTGTAAGGCAAAGGACACAGTCAACAATACAAAAAGACAGCCCCCAGAATGGGAAAAGATATTCACTAACCCCACATCTAACAGAGGGCTGATCTCCAAAATTTACAAAGAACTCAAGAGGCAAGTCTCCAAAACACCAAAGGTTCCAATTAAAAAGTGGGTTACAACACTAAACACAATTCTCAATAGAGAAGTCTAAAATGGCTGAGCACTTAAGAAAGTGCATAACATCCTTAGCCATTAGGGAAATGCAAATCAAAACAACTCGAGATACCATCTTACTTCTGTCCGAATGGCTAAAATAAAAAACACCAATGACAGTTTATTCTGGAGAGGATGTGGAGATAGGGGAACACTCCTCCACTGCTGGTGGGAGTGCCAAAGCATACAGACAAAAAATAATTTTTTTGTTTCTACTAATCATATCTACTTGTAAATATTTGTTTGGAATTTCACAGGGAAAAAAGCTGAAGTGAAACCAGCTAAATCTTGCACTTCGAAGATGTTTTTCTTCTGAATTCTTAATGATCTGTGTCTTGGTTAGATTTTGTCAACTCAACTCTGTCCACTTGACTCAAACTAGAGTTATCTGGGAAGAGAAAGCTCAATTGAGAGAATGCCTCAATCAGGTTTCCTAAAGGCAAGTCATTGGGGCATTTTCTCCACTAACAATTGTTGTCCTCGCTTACTTTGGGCAGCGTCATTCCTGAACATGTGGTTATGTGTCGGATAAGAAAACAGGCTTAGCCAGCCTTGTGGAGTAGTTAGGAGCATCCCTCCACAGTCTCTGCTTCAGTTTCTGCTGCCAGGTTCCAGCCTGCTTGAGTTACTGCCCTGCTTCCTTTCATGAAGGTTTACAGCTACAAGCAGTAAGATGAAATAATCCCATTCATCTGTAATTTGCTTTAGGCCATGGCCATTATCACAGCAACAGAAACCTACATAGTGAAGATAGCTCCCAGTGTAAGATTCCTGAAAACAAGTAACATTGTCCTTCATCCAGCTGTTTTCTAGTTCTGCACACTGGGAAACAGACCACAACAGAAACCTCTCGAACTACAATGGTGTAAAGAAGCTAGGGCAGGATGGACTGTTGTGGAGAAACAGGCAGATTTTTGTACACTCCCAGGTATGACATCCAATACAAATGTCAGCAGTCTGAAGACTGTCTGTCCTGCTACATCTTGTCTTCATGGAGGAAAGAAGACTCACTGGATTACTATAGTGAATTCTTTAGAATAATCTTATGCATTTTCAGGACATAAAGTTTCACTGTTTTCCTTGTTCTTTTCAGACTAAATGCAATCTCTTTGTTTTTCCCCCTTCCAACTTTCCTAACTAGGCTACTGTATGTTTATGGCTAATTAATTTTATTCCATTGTGATGAATGGTACTAAGGTTTCTGTGATAGCTGTGGTAAAGGTGAACTCATTTCCATTATTTTTGTGGTAAATTCCCTTTCTGAGCTGATCTTATACAAAAAAAAGAAGTTTAAGTGTATGTAAAGTTGAAAGGGAAAAATTCAGAATGCATTTGAACATAATTTTTCTATTTTCTATTTATTCTTTTCTCATACAATATACCCTGACCACAGCCTCCACTACTTTTGCTCCTCCCAGCTCTTTCTCCAGTGTCCCCTCTGCCCCAGATCCACTTCTCTTCCTTCAGTTTCCTTCAGAGAAGAGCAGGCCTCCCAGTGATATCCTAGTAAGTACAAAAGCACAAGAAGATGCAATAAGATGAGGCACAAACCCTCATATTGAAGCTAGACAAGGCAAACCAGTAAGGAGGAAGAGGGTCTCAAGAGTAGATAAAAGAGTCAGAAATACACATTCCCACCATTAAGAGTACCACAGACACCCCAAGCTAGATAAGCACAGCATGTATGCAGAGGGACTAGCAAAGACCTATGCAGGCTCCTCCATGACTGTTGCTTTAGTCTCTGGGAGCCCCTACAAGCCCTACTTAGTTGATTCTGTAGGATTTGTTCTCCTGGTTTCCTCTACCCCTCTGGCTCCTTTAGTGTTTCCTCCCCTTCTACTACAGGGTTCCTTGAGCTCCATCCAATATTTGTTTGTAGGTCTCTTCATCAGCTCCTATGAGCTGCTGGAGGAAGTCTCTCTGGGCCAGGCACTGATCTGCTAGTTTATAAGCATAGCAGAATATCTTTAGGAATCATTTCACTGACTTTTTTTGGTCTTGGGCCCATCCAGCTTCTGGTTCTTGACCACCCAGGCAGTGTTGGGCATAGTCTCCCTCTCATGGATTGGGCCTCATTAGACCAGTCATTTTTTAGTCACTCTCACAAGCTTTGAGCCACCATTGCCCCAACATGTCTTACACGAAGGGCAAGTCAAAGGTTTTGTGGCTGGGTTGCTGTCCCAGTCCCACCTCTAGGAACCTCGCCTGGTTACACAAGATGGCTTTTTTAGGCTCTGTATCCTCTATGACTAGGTGTCCTCAATATGGAAACCCTCACAGGTTCTAGGAAGTTTCCATTGTACTAGGTTTCCACATGGCTATCTAAAGCCCCCCCTACTCCAGCCATCTCTCCCTTTACTCTCTTCCTCCATCCCTCTCCCCTGCAACCTGGTCCTTCCAGTTCTCATCCCCACAATCCCCCAGTCCATCCTCAAAATCTATTTTGTTTCAGCCATTAAAGGCTAGGCTCACAACCAAAAAGCAACATCATCATTCTTAATGACCATTTCTGAACTAGCACATCATTGCCAGGTCCAAAGTAAACTCCAGTTCCCCAAACTCTAAAAGGCAACAAATCCAGAAATGAGCTCAGCCTGTACTATATAGGAGGATTTCTGGTGGTTATCTAAAAGCCACAATTCCTCAGGAACTTGTGAAAATGGTTCCTATGTACAAAAGGAGTCATTTTCCTTACCTCTGGCAGAAGGGTCATATGACTTTCCATTGACACATCCTGTGGTTGCACATCTAAGCTTCAGGCTCCCTCAGTGTCACAAGAACCTGTTATACATTTCAAAGTGTCACCTCAGGTACACATTTGTTCTTTACAATTGCAAGGTTCTTCCCCCTACTCTTGCTATTCTCATTCTATATTCTCTGTCCCCTGTTATTTGTTCTCCTGCAGATAGCCATGGTCATGTCCAAAATGTTGGCTGTGTTCATTCTGTTTTCTCTCTGTGCTTTGAACTCATCAAGATGTTTTTGGATATTTTCTCTCTTTTACTTACAATAAAAATCTCCCTTTAACTATACCATGGAACAGCCGTGTCAGTTATTATGAGCATAAATGATACTGGTTGCTCTCTGCTCAGATATCTCCATGGAGAGTTTTTCTTAGTTCCATTTGTGTTAGATGTAGGAAAAAATAGCTATATTATTACAGGAGATGCCAAAGGCCACATCTCTTAGAAAATCTGTCCAAACAGTTGTAAATTCCTCAGATAAACACTAACCCTTTACTTCCACAACAAGTCATGCATTTTAGATTGCTGCTTACTTAACAGGAGAGGGGGCACGATTTGGAATGCAGAGGAGGAAATGATTGATCCCTTCCCCTCCTGAAGTTAAGCTCTGATAGGAGTAACTAGCATGGGTATGCAAGGGACTGTGTTCCATGGCCAGATTTATACACATTGGGAGAGATACCACAAAGAAAATATGGAAAATTTGGAAAAAATTCAATTCACCCTTAAAAAGCATAGCATCTTCATATGATGAAGAACAGATGTTTGTTTTGTTTGATTTTGTTTTTGAGACAGGGTTTCTCTGTGTAACATCCCTGGCTGACCTGGATTTCACTCTGTAGACAAGGCTGGCCTGAAACTCACAGAGATCTGCCTGCTTCTGCCTACTGAGTGCTAGGATCAAAGGTGTGCACCATCACTGCCTGGCCATGGTTTGTCTTTTTGGGCATGAGTTACCTGACCAAATATAATTTTCTTTCCTGTTCTATCCATTTACATGCAAATATCTTTTCTTCTTTTAACATGCATTTCTTAGCTGCCCAGGATACAGCAGTGTCTTAGTTACTGTTGTATTGCTGTGACAAAAACACCATTACCAAGACAACGTATAAAAGAAAGCATTTTACTGGGGTCTTGCTTACAGTTTCAGAGGGTTGGTCCATTGATCATGACTGTGGGGAGTGTGGTGTTAGGCAGACGGCATGGCATTGGAGTAGCAGCTAAGAACTTACATTCTGATATACAGGCATCAGGTACCTCTCTCCCCTCTTCCCCAGTGCTGCTAATTTGCTCAGATCTTGTCCCTTTCCCCTTCTCCAGGTGACCATGCATGCCTCTCTTAGAGTCCTTCTTACTTCCTAGCTTTTCTGGGGCTATGGATTATAGGCTGAATTTTGAGGTAGACTGATTCCCATTTTCCTGAGAAACCTCCATACTGATTTTCAAAGTGACTGTATGAGTTGGCACTCCCACCAGCAATAGACGAATGTTCCTCTTTGTCTACATCCTCTCCAGCATAAACTGTCATTGGTGTTTTTTATTTTAGCCATCATGACAGGAGTAAGATGGTAGTTTAGAGTTGTTTTGATTTCTATTCCTCTGATGGCTAAGGATATTGATCAATTTCTAAAGTGTCTTTCAACCATTTTAGATTCCTCTATTGAGAATTCTCTGTTTAGTTCTGTACCCCATTTTTTATTGAGTTATTTGGTGTTTTGGTGACTAGCTTCTTGAGTTCTTTGTATATTTTGGAAGTCAGCCCTCTGTCTGATATGGGGTTGGTGAATATTTTATCCCATTCTTTGTGTCTTTTGCCTTACAGAAGCTTCTCAGTTTCACGAAGTCCCATTTATTAATTGTCGATGTCAGTGTCTGTGCTGCTGGTGTTATGTTCAGAAAGCAGTCTCCTGTGCCAATTCATTCAAAGGTAACTCCCACTTTCTCTTCTAAGAGGTTCAGTGTGGCTGGATTTATGTTGAGGTCTTTGATCCATTTGGATTTAAGCTTTTTGAATGGCAATAGATATGAATCTGTCTGCCGTCTTCTACTTGCCAGAATCCAGTTATACCAGCACCATTTGTTGAAGATGCTTTCTTTTTTCCATTGTATAGTTTTAGCTTCTTTGTAAAAAATCAGGTGTTCATAGGTGTGTGGATTAGTATCACAGTCTTCAATTTGATTCCATTGGTCTACCTGTCTATTTTTGTGCCAATACCAAGCTGTTTTCAGGACTATAGCCCTACAGTACAGTTTGAAGACAGGGATTGTGATACCTTGAGAAGTTCCTTTATTATACAGGGATTTTTTTTGGATATCCTGGGTTTTTTGCTTTTCCATATAAAGTTGATCTTTGTCCTTTCAAGGTCTGTAAAGCATTGTGCTGGTATTTTGTTAGGTACTGCATTGAATCTGTAGATTGCTTTTGGTAAGACTGCCATTTTTACTATGTTGATGTTACCCATCCAAGAGCTTGGGAGATTTTTTTTCCCATTTTCTGGCATCTTCTTTAATTTCTTTCTTTAAAGACTCGGAGTTTTTGCTATACAGGTCTTTCACCTGTTTGGTTAGAGTTACTCCGAGATATTTTATGTTGTTTGTGGCTATTGCAAAGGGTGGTGATTCTCTGAGTTCTTTCTCAGCCCCTTTATTGTCTATATATAGTAGGGTTACTGATTTTTTTTTAGTTAATCTTGTATCCTGCCATTTCGCTAAGGTGTTTATCAGCTGTAGGAATTCCCTAGTAGAGTTTTTTTGGGTCACTTATGTAAACTGTCATATCATCTGCATATAGTGAAAGTTTGACTTCTTCCTTTCCAATTTGTGTCCCCTTGAGCTCCTTTTGTTGTCTTATTGCTTTAGTAAGAACTTCAAGTACAATATTGAAAAGATATGGAGAGAACAGACAGCCTTGTCTTGTTCTTGATTTTAAAGGAATCACATTGAATTTCTTTCTATTCAGTTTGATGTTGGCTGTTGGCTTGCTGTATATTGCCTTTATTATTTTCAGGTATGTTCCTGTTATACCTGATCTCTCCAAGACCTTTATCGAGAAGGGGTGTTGAAGTTTGCTGAAGGCTTTTTCAACATCTAATGAGATGATCATGTGTTTTTTCTTTTGTTTATATGGTGGATTACAATGATGCATTTTTGGGATGAAGCCTATTTGATCATGTTGAATGATCTTTCTGATGTGTTCTTGCATTTGATTTGCCAGTAGTTTATTGAGCATTTTTGCATTGATGTTCACAAGGGAGATTGGTCTGTAGTTCCCTATCTTAGTTGTGTCTTTGTTGGTTTGTGTACCAAGGTAACTGTAGCCTCATAAAAAGAGTTTGTCAATGATCCTTCTGCTAATATTTTGTGGAACAATTTGAGGAATATTGGTATTAGTGTTTCTTTGAATTTCTGGTAGACTTCTGCCCTGGAACCATCTGACCAGGATTTGGTCTTACCTGTTGAGCCATTCTCTAGTCCCCCAATAACAACAGATATACAAACAAACACTTTCAGAAGAAAAAAGACAAAGTAGGAGTGGAACCAGTTGTACCCTCCCAGCTAAAACCCACCAAGTATAAAAGTAGCCTGCATTCTTCAGGAACCCAATCTCAGGATTTTACCTCCCACTCTTCCTGCTTATAAAACTAGTGGGTTATGGGTTTAATGAAATCAGAGGTATAAACCAGTTTACAGGAAGACATAGAAAGCAAATTGAGAACGCCCACAGAGAAACTCCAGGAAGGCCTCCCTCAGAACTGTCTGCCTGAATTTGTAAAGAAATTGATTATTTTTTGAAGACAAAGAAAAACACTGGTGGATAATGATGTATTAGTGATTCTTTGTTCTTCTCTAAACAGCAGTCATTAGCTAGCTTCTAAACTTGACTAACTGTGGAATCACACGTCAGGTGTTGTTGGTACTTATGATATCTGAAAGTAAGGACTTTAGAAGCAAAACATGTCTCTGCTCTCTCCTTTGTTGTCTCTCTCCTCTCCTTCTTTTCTGAGGTTGAGTTATAAAACAGAAGAATGATTTTGGCTTTTAAAAACAAGTTTTAATCCATGCTCATGATGTTTGATATCTTTCAGATATTTTCAATGTGTGTTGGATGTATAGAAATTTCTTTTTCCTCTGTTTTGGTATAAACTTAAAATTTCTCTAATACAGTGGTTCTCAACCTCCTTAATATTTCAACCCTTCAATATAGTCCCTCATGGTATGGTGACTCTCTCAATCATAAAACATTTTTGTTGCCACTTCATAACCCGATTTTATTATTGAGTAGTGTCTTGGTTCCTAAGACTATGAAAAATACTTGTTTTCTGATGGTCACAACCCACAGGTTGAGAACCACTGCTCTAAAAAGAATTAAAGGAACAACCACCTGGGATCTGAATTTCTTGTTTTACTTCTGTTTTTTTCTTCCTTTAAATTTGGTTAAATTTGCATGGATACTTTTTCATCATGAATACCTTGTAATAAAATGAAGTCATCATTGGATGTAAATCAAATCATGAAGCAATCAGACTGACCACAGATAAGTTTCTGCATTGCTGTTAATGAAAACTGATAGAAAGAAACCTGGTGAGCAAGTCAGCATTACTGTCCATTTAGATTCTTCCATGTACTTCTTATTATTCTTCTCCCCATGTATGGTCAAGTACTTTTGTGGTCTCTTAAATATCAGCTGAAATTTCAGAAACTTTTCTATAGCAAACCTAAGACAGATAGGCAGTAGAATATTAAAATAAGCTCAGGATTTATGTCTGACTATAGAAGAAATAGTTATAGTAGCCTTGAAGGCCTCTAAAGGTGGGTATCAGGGCTTTGCTACAGTCTGTTAAGGGAGAATTATTTCCATGTGGTTAAAAAAGAGTGGCATCTATCTCTCTTCCTTGGTGGAGGTATGACATTTTTATCTGCTCCAAAGGTTAGAACATTACATACTGTTGTTTCTTTATGCAGGAATTAATCTAAGGCTTGCAATCACATGGCCAAGACACCATCTTTCTGGAAAGCTTATTCACCTGAATCCACACTAAGAAGATAAGAGGAATTATCTTCTTAATAAGATAAAATACCTCCCCTGTTCAATGCCTTGTAGAGCTTCCATTTTATGGCACCAAGCCTGATGGTTTTCCTGAGTTCCTTAAAATGACTCTTTCCTTCCTTCATTCCTTCATTCTGTCCTTCCTTTCTTTCTCCTTCTTCTGCTTTCTTTGCTGTGGAATAATCCATCTGTACACAGTGTGAACATATGTCACTGTGATTAGTTTAATAAACAGTCTGACTGGTCAATAGCTGAACAGGATTAAGATAGGCAGAAAAGCCAAACTCAGAAAGATGAGATGAGGGAGGACAGAGTTAGAGGAGTTGCCAGCCAGATGGAGAACTAGTTAGACACACATAATGAGAACGAGGTAGAAGCCACAAACCTTGGGGTAGCACATAGATTAAAAGAAATGGGTTAACTTGTAAGAGCTCAGTAAAATAAGCCTGAGCTATTAGCTGAGCATTTCTATCAGTTATTTGGGAAGCAGCCGCTGGTTATTTGGGTAGGTGGTCAGGACAGGAAAACTCCATGAGCTGCTGAGGATTGTGTGTGTGTGTGTGTGTGTGTGTGTGTGTGTGTGTGTGTAATACTCTGTAAATATTTGTTAGATCCACTTGATTCATGATGCTACATAACTCTAACATTTCTCAGTTTACTTTTTGCCTAAATGAGCTTTTCAGATATTTTCCAGAAATTGTGTGAAGAACAATACATGACCTAAGCTGTAGTAGTGTTTCTTTTATGAACGTGGTGTCTTTGTGTTTGATGTATAAGCCTGTGGCTATATGCTGAGTGTGTACAATGCTGGATATGTTCCAATGCCTGTCAACCATCATTCTATTCACCTCAGAAGTACCTAAGTGTGTTATCAACTAATGAAAGGACAAAAGAACTGATCATGAACTTTAGACTCCAATAAAGAAAGCTAGTTAAAAAATATCAGACTCTAGATTGGTTTTTGACATATGCTACCAAAAAGAAAAAAAAAAACCAAGTCAAACAAGTTTCTCTATGTAGACTGTGCTTTACAGAATCTTTCTAAAGGAGTTTGCTTATCTGATACATTTGTCCAAATCCAGTTAAAAATACGCGTTTCACATTCACTTCTGCTGACATCAAGAAATCAAATCTTGTCTTTCTCATGCTCCATGGCATTCACTTTCCAGCTCCTTATTTTCCATTCCAGGCACACGAAAGAAAGAGCTGCTAAGGAGGTCAGTCTCTGCTTGCTGTTTTGTTTATACTCAACCAAGAAAGAGCTCAGTGAGAATATTTTATGTGGCTATTTGCTGAACTCAAATTTTTCCAACAGCCCGACTTCATCTAACCTTATGCTGGGCAGAGTGGAAGATTACTGCACAGTGGGACAAGGCTGGTACTTGTTAGAAGGCCACCATGTCCCACGAGATGTTTCTCACCTTGCACATCCTGCTACTGTTCACATACAAAAGACTGACTGGATACAGAAAAACTCTCTTAATGCTTTCCACCAAAAGAAATAATTTTTGCATTTTCCATCTATTCCTTAAGGACTTTTGTATCTACATTTGCCTAATATTTCTAGTTATTAAATGGGAAACTTGACATGATTAGTCTTTGGCCCAGAAGTTTGTGCTGAGAGGTCAATGAGTTTCAGCACATGGAAGATGCTTATACCCGATAAATATTCTATAACTGTTGGCCACAATAACAATAATTGCAGTTGTTGAGATAAATTCACTCAATAAATAATATAGTTATAAATATCAAGGTTTCAAGTAATGGGTATATGGAGATGCATGCAGAGAATTAATATTTAAGTTAGATCATGTTTTATATAATTAGGAAAATTAATTATTAACTCATTTTAAAATGTAATAATTTGTTGCTAAAATTGGGAAAGTGTTAATGTAAGAAAGAAATATGAATATAAATGAAGCATACAAATTAACAAGAGAGAGAACACCAAAACACCATTAAATCAAGTTTGCAAGAGGAAATAATCATGATATCATTAAGGTTAGATGTCATAATTAAGGGAATAAACACAACTAAAACAACAAGGTAGTAGTTACAATTACTAAAACAAATAACAATATAGGTATGGTTGTTAAGGGCACCACCAAGCCAGTACACTGCATTGCCACCAGAAAAAAAAAAATGAATTCTTCACTTTCATATCACAAACACTTGGATAGCTGTTTTCTCTCTCTCTCTCTCTCTTTCTCTCTCTCTCTCTCTCTCTTTCTCTCTCTCTCTCTCTCTCTCACTCTCTCTCTCTCTCTCTCTTTCTCTCTCTCTCTCTCTGTCTCTGTCTCTGTCTCTCTCTCCCTCCCTCCCTTGCTCTCCCTATCCTAAACACCACATCCTATTAATTCTATGTGTAAAACCTATTTTACACATAGGTATGTTCTCACTAACTATTCCAGAATCACTGCGGTGTGAGTCACCATATACTCCTTTAACTGTTGCCTGTCTTCCTCTCTCTGTGTATGTATATTGTTCCAGTAAGCAGAGTGAAGCTTGATGGTTTTATTTAAAGTACAATACAAGTAAAAAGAACATTCTGCTTGAGTCATTGTGCCTGTTACCCTGCTATAGCAATTATAATCACTTTTATTCTGTGTATATCTTTGACCATTCCTCACTTCCTAAACACTGAATTATTTTCTAGCAATGTCGTCCTTTCATCTATAAATACTTTTAGAACATGTCTCTAATTGTTGAAGAGTATTTATTTTTTAAAGAAATTTAAATAAGTTTATTTACTATTTATAACTTTACTTTTTATTTATCAAAAACCATATTTATTTTTATTAAAAATAAATTTAAATCTAAATTAAATTAAAAATTTACATTAAATTATAAAAATAAAATATTTCTATTGTTTAAGATTATTATAAAGATAAATGATAAATGATATTAAGGCACTGTATTATTTTAAATTAATATAAATTAAATTAAATATTGTGTATGGTCTGTGTGTGAGTGTGTGCACATGAGTGAAGATGCCCACAAAGGCCAGAGGTTTTGGATCTCTGTGGAATGGGAGTTGTAGGAAGTTGTGAACCTCCTGACAGCATGCTGAGCTAGAACTTGAGTCCTCTGGAAGAGCAATACCTGTGCTTAACCTCTGAGACACCTCTCTAGCTCTGTTTGAATTTTTTGTTGTTCATTTTGTTTGTTTTAACTTATCATAACATCATTGTAACACTTCAAGTAGTATCCATAGTTTCTTGGGATCATTATATATCTAGACAGCATTAAATTTTTCTCTGCTAGGATAAGTGTGTGTGTGTGTGTGTTTGTGCATGCACGCTTATGTAAAAACATTCCCACATGACTGTACACACAAGTGTTTGTGAATCAAGACCTCAGTCTAGATTGCAGTGATGTCTTCATGTCACCTTGTCTTAAAGTGCTTCTTAGTTTCTGTGAATTAGGCTTCACAGTCTACCTGAAAGGGATTGGGTCCTCTGTATAACACAGTTTACCACACTCTGGGGATCTGCATCAGCATTTCAGGGATAGGGCGGAACAAGCCCCAGGACCTAGAGTTTCCCATGACTTTGTAGTTAGATACAGAAGTTTAAAATAATAAAATTCCCATCTGAGCGAGAATGACTCATAGACAGTGCTTTTCCATTGAGGAAACATGAAACAGCCACTTGTCTGTTTTTCTGTAATATAAATCAGCTTTAACTCACAGTTTATTACAGGCAATTTTATAATTCATGTTCATTTATCAATTGAAATATATAAATGAAAATTTTATCTCTTTAGCTAGTCAGCACTAGGCAAAGTTATAATGCACAATGTATTCTTTCACTTATTTACACAGTTTCTGTTACAGCCTTTATGTGACCAATACATTCTCCAACAATCTCTAGACTTCCAACAAAATTTTAAATTTCTAGTGATTTAAAGAAAGTATTATGAATTCCTGGGTTACAACATATTGGCTTTTATCGGAGTCATTATTCTTATTGATGTTCGAGCTGTCCTCAAGTCAGTCAGCAGGGCCTTGCAGAATTGCTTCTTAAAGTCATTTGACATAAGACTAATGTATTTTAATTTCCTCAATTTTCTGATCTGACAAAGTTTTCAGATTTCTTTATCATTTCAGAGACCTAGAATAAATATTTTTTTCAGTAGTCCCTGCTTCCTCATACAGGGAAGCATGCTATGGAACTCTGAATTGGGGCAGTTTGCAATGTTCCCCTTTCTTTTTAATGAACACTGCTAACTGGAGATAGAATGTCCCAGTTCAAGAAAGTCAGTGCCTTCTCTCTCTGAACCATATTGTGTTCTCATGCATTCTCTCCTTAAATGAGAATGAACGTTCATTCGCATCAAAGGAAAGAGTGGGAGGGATAGCACTTCAACACCTCCTAGACACCTCTTCAGTTATCTTGAGAAGTTTGAAAATATCTTGGAAGCTCTGTCCTTTCCTGCTTTTAATGTCCCATCTCTTTTGTTGTCCCTGTTTGCCTTAGACATAGCTACTCAGTAACTTTTCATGACAAAGAACATGATCGTAGGTTTGCAGTTTCTCAGATGAGTGCTGGGATCCTCATGTTCCAAAGAACTGTCCTGTTATACTTTCCCTTGAAAGCGTTTTCTAAGTGTGGGTTGTCTGGGTTAAGCTTCGATTCTTCTGAAATAGTGGCTGATGCTCTTCAGTCCTTACTGTGTGTGGTTTACTCATTTATTCATACTGTGATTTCTAGGAAAATCTTGTCCCCTCCTTTAGTTGCAGATGTTACCCATGTACTTGGGTTTTACTATTCTAGATTCTAGTTGTCTTTTCTGTGTGCACATGTGTTTGTGTGGGGAGGGTGCATGTGTTCATGTGTATGATGTGAGAGACAGATCTCAGTAGCTCCACATAGAGTTGTGTGGCTCTCTACATAGGCCAACTCTTTTGAAATAGAAGTGAAACCAATTCTTTTCCTTTTTTAACTGGAACTTGTCTTTTGCCTTCCCATTTCATCAATACGAAATCTTTAATTGGTTCATGTATATGGTCTACCAAGCCTCTTACCAAATCTCACAGTATCTTTAAGATATTTTTTTTTGGTGTGTCCTCAAAGCCATTCATCTTGCAAGCCTACGTTGGCCACAAAGTCTCAGAGTTGGGTCCTGTTGAGTTTCCTTCCACTAAATATGTGTGTGGATGTTTCCCCTCCTTTCAAGACTGGGTACTGGTACATTTCTAACAGTGAGGACGTTCCTATGGAGTCTGTACTTCCCTTACCATTAAAATACATTTGATTATTTATATTTATTTTCTATACTCTTCAAAAAGAAACATCTTGGTTTACTCTTCTTTCATGACTGCCTTTCTACCGTATCCGACACTCTGGTCCACACTGATGGCTAGTAAATTTTATGAGACTCGAGTGGATTCTGTCATTTTTGTTAAAGGAGAATCAGCCCAGAATATTGAGAAAATCCCCAGCTTTAAATAAACATGAACTATGTAAACAAATCATTGTTCTGTGTTTAAATAAAATATGATAGGTTCTAGGGTAAAAAAAAATCTCTAACCACCACGATGGAAAGCAGTTAATAAGAGATTATGTGATTCCAGCATAGTCTGTCTTAGGATGGGCCTCGCTGTGCTACTTTATGTCTCTTATTAAGAGAACTAATTCTCTCTTTTGCTGTACACGCATCATTTCACATATTTTCCTCTTTTGTTAGCAATTACCCTACCACCTGTTAGTCCAAAACTAAAATAAGTATACTCTAAGAAATAAGAGTGTACACTCAGAAGGCAGAGGCAGGCAGATCTCTGTGAGTTCGAGGCTGGGCTGGACCGACAGCCTCGAAAACAATACAGAGAAACCCTGTCTCGCAAAAACAAAAAAAAAAACAAAAAAAAAAAAAGAAAAGAAAAGAAATAAGAGTGTATTGGTGGTACAGCAGTGAGCATAGCTGCCTTCCAAGCAAAGACCGAGGTTCAGATTCCAGGCAATGCATTGGTTGTTCTTTAGCTAGGCATGGTGACACATGCCTTCAGTCCCAGCACTCAGGAAGCAGAGGCAGATCTTTATGATTTCAAGGTCAGCCTGGTCTACATAAAGAGTTCCAGGGTTATAAAGTGAGGCCCTGTAATCAATGGAATATCTCCACAGCAGATAGAGACCTTTACTGAAAACTGGGGCAAGCAGTCAAGCCCCTGAAAGAACTAGAATTCTCATCATTATAAGAGATGACAATAGTACCACAGAAGTTGAGATTGATCGAAATAACATGTGATTTTGTGTATGTGCATGTGTGTGCATATGTGTGTGCATGTGCGTGTGCGGGCACGTGTGTGTGTGTGTGTGTAAATATTTGGAAATATCATCCCAAACTATTTTTTTTGGTTTTTCAAGAGTTTTTCTTTGTGTAGCCCTGGCTGTCCTGGAACTTGCTCTGTAGACTAGGCTGGTCTCAAATTACAGAGATCTTACTGCCTCAGCCTCTGGAGTGCTGGGAATAAAAGTGTTCACCACCACCATATGGTCTCAACCCCAAATTTAGCAAATGCCATGATTTTAGAGAACTATACTACTTATGCAAAGATGGAACTATTAACAATATCACCAGAATTTTATCATTGATTTTAAAGCATTCATGGTGAAAAGGCTACTGTAAATTTCACTTTGAATGCCATAATAAGACCTGGGAAACCATCACAAAAACCCTAGGCAGTATAGACTGTGTGGGTCTGTAGCAAAGTGTGGAAGCTGGTTGTGTCTCTTCACTCTCCTTTCTCCACCACTTGCGTTTTCCAAATAACTGCTTAACCACTTGATCTGTGATTTTTTTCCTTTGGTTTTTTGACACAGGGTTTCTCTGTGGCTTTGGAGGCTGTCCTGGAACTAGCTCTTATAGACCAGGCTGGTCTCAAACTCACAGAGATCCACCTGCCTCTGCCTCCTGAGTGCTGGTATTAAAGGCGTGCACCACCACCGCCCGGCATTTGATCTATGATTTTCTTAATTCTTCAAACTCATTTATATTTGTTTTCATCAGCACATTCATAGCTTCATTTAAATTGTTATACATTAAATTTTAAAATGTCATGGATATATATATATATATATATCATATCTTATGTAATTATTTCCCCCTTTGCAAGAATTTGGAGTGTTTGAATATTTAGTAATTTCAAAGAATGCTGAGGCATAAATCCTTATACAAGTCCTTTTGCAGACTTGGCACATGCTGTATGATAAAAATGACACTTGGAAACATAACAAGCAAAAGACAGAGGCTTTAAAAATGTGTGAATCTCTTTGTAATCAAGATTAGCTGAACTTGTTTCAGTACTGATAGCAACTCGAGCACACCCTTCAGTATCCACCTACACACCACACATTCTACACATTACTGCTTTCTTTCTGGTAAGTTTTCTTGATTCTGTGATTAAATAATATTACAAAGTATGATAAATTTACAAGAATTTTCAAGCTAGCTTCCCTGTGGTACAATAGGCACTTGTAGACTGAATTGTCAGCCACTTACATTGCTTAAGTCTAGGCTTCATTTTACTTTGCAATTAGTTTTATGTCTGGTTAGGAGTGAGATCTTCTGTTTGTTTTCCATGTGAGGCCATCATATGTGGTCTCCTGCTTTCAATGGATATTTTATTCAGTGCCTCTAGGGTTCTGTGTTACATTATCTCACCTAAGAATGGTAATTGTATTTTATTGCTTTATTGTACTTTACTTTTCACCAAGCATTTATTTGGTCTTTGGAGTAAAGTAGGCAGTTAAAAACTGACTTAATTCCCATGTAGAATAAGATAAATATCTTCTTCTCTAAATTTTCTATGTGGTTTTGGTCAGAGCTGAGAACAGTTTAATTAACACTACACCATGAGAATGGAAGCCAACAGAGAACATCATTGTTTCACGTGGATGCAGGGTCATGCACTGGCTTACCATCAGCCCATTTGCCTTTCCCCAAGGGCAATTACTCTTCCAGGAACTAATCTGCCAGTTTATTTGCACAAACACCACACCCATCTGCTTATGAAATCCTTTGTCTGACTGTGTGGAAAGGATGCCAAATTATTCCAGGAAACAAATTGAATCATTTTTATAGTCTCAGATATCTTGGAAATAAACACTATGAACTTCCCCCAAATGCTCTTGGTTCACCTACTTATTATGAGTTAGATAATTAAAGTGTGGGTTTACAAATAAAAGTATGCCATCCTAAATGAGTGGAAGATGAGCTTTTGCACTCTTTTGAATTATAAAAAAGAGAAGTAGAGAAGTAGATTTCAAGAGTTGATAGCCCACAAATATGCATGTAAGTTTAAAAAATACCTGGACTCTTCTGAAAAACAGTGTGGTTTCCTATTAAAATTTTCACTAGTGTAAGCTTTTGATCAAGTCTGTAGTTTTCTTTTTTTTTTTTTTTACAAATTTTTTATCATTTTTTATTTTAATTTTAAATAGCTTGTTTTTTTATTTTAATTTTAAATAGCTTGTTTTACATGTCAATCCCAGTTCCCTCTCCCTCCCCTCCTCCCGCACTCCCCTTCCACCCTCCCTCCCACCCTATTGCCAAATCCTTCTACAAACTGCATTTCATCTTCTATGTGCTGTGGAGTAGGCAGAACAGTGTTCTCTTTGTCCCACTCTAAAAGGACTTTCTCCATTGGTCTTAAAAGTATAGGGGGCATTAGAAGGTAGTTGAAAGCATGTAAGAATGAGGATAATGGAGAAATCCAAGAGCAAACCAAACAGCATGCAAAGGTTGACCATCACCAAAGGAAGCACAGCTTTATGCTCAGAAGTGTGGCTGGGAGACTTCATCCCTGAATTAGCAGTGAGCACTGACAGGCTTTGGAGGAAGATCACTGAGTATCTTTATTTCCTTATTGCTCAGCAGAAAATGTTACTATCTTTGAGAAGAAAATTGATTCAGTAAAGGTATTGGTTTGATGAATTCTGAGACTGTAGAAAATGAATTGCAAAGACATCAAAAGCTCTATCTGTTTTTATTGCTATTAATTTGGTATATTTATTTATTATAGGAAATGATGAAAAATTTCAAAGACATTTCTGATTGACTATGCTTTTTTGTTTTTAATTTCTTGGGGTTTTCTTTCTTTTTTAAAACAAACATTCTTTATGCAACATATTTAAATTGTATTTTCCCCTCCTGAAATTACCCCTAGGTCCTCCCAACATTCTTACATATCCAACTTTGTTCCACCCACTTCTTTAAAACAAACAAAAAACAAGAAATATAAAAAGACCCACAAAATAGAAATAAAAATAAACAAGTAAAAGACCAATAAGGCAAAAAAAGTACTCAAACAAAGCAAAATGAGGCACAAAGCCTAGAAAATGCCATTAAGTTCATTTTGTGTTGGCAAACCACTCCTAGCATGAGTCCTACCTTGAAGTGTGGTTAATATACCCTTCATGAAAGTGAGCCTCCTTAGAAGCAAAGTGATCTTTCATTTACTAGAATGTATCAATTACAAATAGCTTCTTGGTTAAAGGTAGGAGCCTGTGTCTCCTTCCCCATCTTAGGGCTGGGCCCATCTGACTTGAATTTGTGCTGGTTTTGTGTATTGCCACAGTTTCTGTGAGTTCATATGTACAGCAGTCCTATTGTATCTGGAAGACAATGTTTCCTTGGCCTCATCCATCACTTCTGGCTCATGGGGCTTTCTTCCCCTTCTTTCATATAATATAGCCTCCCAAGTCTTGAGGAGAAGGCTTTTATGAAGATATCCCATTTAGAATCCAGTGCTCCAAAGTCTACCACTGTCTGAACACCACCCACTTGTAGGTCTCTATGTTAATTCTCATCTACTGCAAGGAGATGCTCCACTGATACGGATTGATCAAGGCATTGATCTATGTGTATAGTGGCATGTCATTAGAGTCATTTTATTGCTATGTTCCTTTAGCAGACCTACAGAGGCTTCCAGCTGTCTGTAACTCCGGTTCCAAGAGACCTGACATCATGTTGTATCCTCTGCTGGCATCAAGTAAACCTTAAAAATCTGTGTTCCACCAAATTGGAAAATAGGAAGGAAATGGATCAAATTTCAAAATGCATATGACTTGCCAATATGAGATAAATAATTTAAACAGACCTATAACAAACAACAAGATTGATACGATCACAAAACTCTCCCAACTAAGAAGGCCCTTGTCCAAATGGTTCACTATGGAATTCTCACAGATATGTAAATAATTAAAATCAATGCTTCTCAAATTATGACATAAAATAGCAAAGGAAGGAATGCTTTCAAACTGTTTCTATAAAGCATGCATTACACTGGTCACAAAGTCAGATACAGACCCAGCAGAAAGAGATAGCTATTAACTAATCCCATTAGTTACTAATTAATAATTTGTTTTCTGATACTTTGTTTTCTGACAAATGAAGCTTTCCTGGAGATTAGAAAGCAGAGCTAGCTACAAGTCAACCAAAGAGGCCAGCAGTGGTGGCACACACCTTTAATCCCAGGACTGGGGAGGAAAAAACAGGAAGACCAGGAATTCAAGTTCACCCTGGGCTACATGAGACTGAACTAGTCTAAATGAGAAACAGCCTGGTGGTGCTGGTGTACTTGTTTAATCCCAGCACTAGAGAGCTGGAGACAGGAGACCCCACCCATTCAGTCTGAAGATTCCTAGAGACAGGAGTCCCTATTCTATCTAACATTTAGTAGAGGTAAGAAGTTTCTGGTGGCTTCTGCGCAGTTTCTCTGATCTTTCAGCTTTCACCCTGTATACCTGACTCCAGATTTAAATTGTTAAGACTAAATAGATTCATGCTTCAATATCTGACTCCAGATTTAAATTGTTAAGACTAAATAGGTCCATGCTTCAATAATTAAGAACACAGACACAAAAAAATCCCAATTAAAAATTGGTAAATCAATTTGAAAACACATTAAAAAGATCATCTATCATCATTAGGTGGGCTTCATTCCTGAGGTGCAGGGATGGTTCAACATACATATATGAAGATGTAGTTGACCACATGCCCTTGAGGTCAACAGAAATCATATAATCATCTCAATAGCTGGAGAAGGGCCTTGGAGAAAATATAATAGTGCATCATGGTAGTGATTCCAGAGAGACCAGGGCTGGAGATAATATATTTCACCTCACACAGTAAAGGATGTATGTTAAAAACTTGACAGTGAACAAATAGTAAATGAAGATGCAGTCCAAATCTTCCTATTAAAATCAGAAACATGACAAGGGGGCCAATTGTCTCTATTCTTATTCAGTTTAGTGTTCCAACTGTTATGTGGTGCTGTGCCCGATGTGCAGCCTGTATCTGAGAATGTGGCGAGGGTGTCGGGATTGATGACACAGAGACCAGTCGGTTGCGTTAAGAAATCTTTATGCTCCCCAAGTCGGCTTAAGAGAACTTCCCAAGAAAACGCTTCTCTTCAGAAAAACTTCTGCCATACATACATGCACACATCTCCCACACATCTCTCTTTCTCCTCCCGGCTGGTGGTTAAATCCCTGACACCAGAATCGGCGACAGCAGGGGGCAGGAAGTGGCTAGCCATCGGGAAGATCAAAGTCAGGGTGTTTCAGTGAGCCAGCCCTTATGGAGCCCTTATCAGGAACTTATGGCTCCAGTAAACATTTCTTAGGGCACTCGATTGTTTTCAGTAAACATTGTCTTGCAGCTGCCTGCTCCCAGGCTGATGGAGGAGTGGGTTTCCAGCCAGGGTCTGTTGTTCCCATAATTCCTCCTTTTTTATTTTCTTATGAGGCACTCCTGTCTTAGGTCAAGTAGGGTCGCCCCCCCCCCATCCCGTCCTCGGGATACCTGGCCACCCCTGCCTTAGGCGGGGGTGGGGAGTGGGGGGTTGGGGAGGACTTTATCCCACAGGTTGTCGTCAGAGAAACCTCATCTTAAGAATCATCTGTAATCAGGCTTTATGGCTACCGGGATTGCCATGGGCTAAGCTGAGTAATACTTGGTTAGGGATCTCTTGCCTCTGGAACAAGGCACGTTTGAACTCAGCATGAAGCCAGAATGCCTACTGCCACTGTCACCATTCCCAGGACCCTCACTGACATAGCATCTCTCTTTCGCCTGCCCATCCCCCGATCTGGGCCATAGCATTCTACCACCAGCCTTTCTTTGCTACAAGGGTGATTTACAGTTCAAATTTGAAGGTCAAAACAGTGATAAAGTTTACAATCATTCCAAGATCTACTTAGGAAAGCATTAGAGAGTGCACTTGCACAGATACATTAGGTACAATCATTGATGTTACACATGTAGCATTATAAAAAATATGAAGAAGCTTGTTGCACTATTCACAGAGTACCAGTGTGTTCCTGTGGTGATGCAGTTTGTTGATAAGTAGCCTCATATGAATATGCAACTTGAGCCAAAGTCTCCTTTTTGTCGCATTAGGACAAATTGCATTTCTCCAGAAAAGTACACTAGCATAGGTGTGATTCCAGAAACAGGAACCATCAAGTCTGATGTTTCAAGTGACCATGTCCTGTTCAAATACTGAAAAGAGGCTTTTGCCACTCATCACAGTCCATACCAATGTCCAAATGTTTTAAATGGGTCCTTTTTTCCCCCAAAGGGAAAAACTGGCAAAATGAATTCTGTTGTTATAAGGTGTGTCAAGGGCAAACTGCTAATCTTCTAGTTTTTTGTTGGCTTCCGGATGAAAACTCATGGGTCCAGGAGGTTGATGTAGCAGGCCTGTTGAGAAACTGGAAATCTTGAACCAACTGTTTTCTTTCTTTCTTGGGCTGTAGACTCGATGACATCAAGGGTCAGGAACACCGATTTAGGAGATCTCGAACTGGCTTGGGCAGGCTCCCACAGTTTTTCTTTGCTCCATGCATCTCACCAAATGTTGTGACAGCTGCTGAAGCTTTACTCTTTTCCTGCAAGAAAACACAAACATGCCCTCGACCCCAAATTAGGGTCTATTCCACTGTCTAGTGTATGGATGTCTCCATTTGACCTGAGCAATAGTTGCTCAAGTTTCATTATGCCAGAATCTGTCTGAAGCAGATTGCTCACTGACATTTACATTTTAAAAATTTTTAAATGAGGATTGGATTATTTAATGAATCATGTGGGGACTGGGGACATTACTTCCCCTTTTTTATTTTTTTAAAATTTTGTTTGAACTGTTGAAGTTGGACCATAACAGTAGAAGGATTTGTCTACCCTCCTTAGTTAACTATCTAGGTGAATTGGGATTACTATTTAAATTATTAGTAGATGTCCTTTAAAAGGGACATAGCCATTAAGTACTTTTGAGAATCATTTAAGGATTATAAACTATACTATGTCCCAAATACTTTTTGAAAATTATCTGAAGTCTGTGAGTAGTCTTTTTTTTTTTTTTTTTTATCTAACCAGTAGTTCTCACTAGCTGACAAGGCCTAGTTTGCATCTGAGCTGACAAGGCCTAATTTGCATCTACACAGTCACCATTGGGGGTGGGGCCTGCCAAAGCGGCAACAAGGCAACAACAAGGCAAGGGAAGGAAACAGTGGAGAAACGAATAGGAAAGAAAGAAGTCAGTTTGTTCGTATTTGTTAGGACATGCCTCCATACATAAGGGGCATTAAATACTACATTATATATCTCCTGGTATTTACTTTCAGCAGTGTGGCAGGGTAATGGATATACTGAGAAAGAAGTAAAAAAAAACTCCACTTATATTAGCCTCAAAAATATCTTGAAGCAAATGTAAGACAAGAAATTAAAACCTTTACAGTGAAAACTTTAAGAATTGTTTTCAAATTAAGGGAAAAATTTTGAGGAAGACACTAGAAGTTTGAAAGACTTCCAACATTAATAGGTTGGAAGAATCGATAATATAAAAATGATCATCAATTCATGCCACAAGGACATCTGTTCAACTATGATCATAGCAGCATTATTTGTAATATCCAGAACCTGGAAGCAACCTAGATGCCACTCAACTGAAGAATGGATAAAGAAAATGTGGTACATTTACACAATGGAGTATTACTAAGCAGAAATAAAAACAATGAAATCTTGAAATTCACAGGCAAATGAATGGAACTAGAAGAAACCATTCTGAGAGGGTTAACCCAGTCACAGAAAGAAAAACATGACATGGTATGTACTCACTTGTAAGTGAATATTAGACATAGAGCAAAGGATGACCAGCCTACAATCCCAACCCCAGGGAATCTAGGAAACAAGGAGGCAAGGAGGACCCTAAGAGGGACAAACATGGACCCCACCATCCCCATCCCGGGAGAAGGGATAAGGGACAGGAGCTCCTAGTAAATTGGAAGCCATGGGGGGGTGAGGATGGTAGGAGAAAGAGGGGGGAAGGGGAGGGGGAGGAAACATGAGGGATCAGGAAGTTTGGGGTGGGGGAAGAAAAGAAAAGGACAGCAAGGAAAGAGATACCTTAATAGAAGGAGCCATTATGAGTTTAATGAGAAATCTGGTACTAGGTGAATCTCCAGGAATCCACAAGGATGACCCCAGCTAAGAATCTAAGCAATAGTGGAGAGGCTACCTTAAATGCCCTTCCTCTATAATGAGATTGATGACTGCTGGTGGAAGCAGAAGCAGATATTCACAGCTAAGCACTGAGCTGAATTCCTAGAATCCAGTTGTAGAGAGGGAGGAGTGACCAGCAAATGGGTAAAGACCATGCTAGGGAAACCCACAGCAAAAAAAAAAAAAAAAAAAAAAAAAACTGACCTGAGCCATTGGGAGCTCATGGACCCCAGACTGACAGCTGGGGAACCAGCATAAAACCAAATTAGGCCACCTAAATGTGGGTGTTAGTTGGGGGGCCTGGGCAGTCTATGGGGCCTCTGGCAGTGGAACCAGTATTTATCCCTAGTGCACGAATGGGCTT